>NC_053028.1:256674558-256777637 GCF_003073215.2 Triticum urartu | reverse complement strand
AAGGGGCTGCCCAAAGTGGGCCGCGTGCCCCTCCCCTCCCTTGGTCCGAATAGGACAAGGAGAGGGGGCCGGCCACCCTCTCTCTCTTTCCCCCCTCCGCGAATCCTATTCCAACTAGGATTGGGGGGGGATCCTACTCCCAGAGGGAGTAGGACTCCTCCTGGCGCGCCTCTCTTAGGCCGGCCGCACCCCCCCTTGATCCTTTATATACTGAGGCAGGGGAACCCCAGAGAGACAAGTTGATCCACGTGATCTTATTCTTAGCCGTGTGCGGCGCCCCCAGCCACCATAGTCCTCGATAATATTGTAGCGGTGCTTAGGCGAAGCCCTGCGACAGTAGTTCATCAAGATCGTCACCACGCCGTCGTGCTGACGGAACTCTTCCCCGACACTTTGCTGGATCGGAGTCCGGGGATCGTCATCGAGCTGAACGTGTGCTAAAACTCAGAGGTGTCGTAGTTTCGGTGCTTGATCGGTCGGGCCGTGAAGATGTACGACTACATCAACCAAACGCTTCCGTTGTCGATCTACAAGGGTACGTAGATCACACTCTCCCCTCGTTGCTATGCATCACCATGATCTTGCGTGTGCGTAGGAAAATTTTGAAATTACTATGTTCCCCATCAGTGGCATCCGAGCCTAGGTTTTATATGTTGATGTTATATGCATGAGTAGAACACAAGTGAGTTGTGGGCGATATAAGTCATACTGCTTACCAGCATGTCATACTTTGGTTCGGCGGTATTGTTGGACGAAGCGGCCCGGACCGACATTACGCGTACGCTTACGCGAGACCGGTTCTCCCGACGTGCTTTGCACATAGGTGGCTTGCGGGTGACAGTTTCTCCAACTTTAGTTGAATCAAGTGTGGCTACGCCCGGTCCTTGCGAAGGTTAAAACAGCACCAACTTGACAAACTATCGTTGTGGTTTTGATGCGTAGGTAAGATTAGTTCTTGCTTAAGCCCGTAGCAGCCACGTAAAACTTGCGACAACAAAGTAGAGGACGTCTAACTTGTTTTTGCAGGGCATGTTGTGATGTGATATGGTCAAGACATGATGCTGATTTTTATTGTATGAGATGATCATGTTTTGTAACCGAGTTATCGGCAACTGGCAGGAGCCATATGGTTGTCGCTTTATTGTATGCAATGCAATCGCGATGTAATGCTTTACTTTATCACTAAGCGGTAGCGATAGTCGTGGAAGCACAAGCTTGGCGAGACGACAACGATGCTACGATGGAGATCAAGGTGTCACGCCGGTGACGATGGTGATCACGACGGTGCTTCGGAGATGGAGATCACAAGCACAAGATGATGATGGCCATATCATATCACTTATATTGATTGCATGTGATGTTTATCTTTTATGCATCTTATCTTGCTTTGATTGACGGTAGCATTATAAGATGATCTCTCACTAATTATCAAGAAGTGTTCTCCCTGAGTATGCACCGTTGTGAAAGTTCTTCGTGCTGAGACACCACGTGATGATCGGGTGTGATAGGCTCTACATTCAAATACAACGGGTGCAAAACAGTTGCACACGCGGAATACTCAGGTTAAACTTGACGAGCCAAGCATATACAGATATGGCCTCGGAACACGGAGACCGAAAGGTCGAGCGTGAATCATATAGTAGATATGATCAACATAGTAATGTTCACCAATGAAACTACTCCATCTCACGTGATGATCGAACATGGTTTAGTTGATTTGGATCACGTAATCACTTAGAGGATTAGAGGGATGTCTATCTAAGTGGGAGTTCTTTAAGTAAATTAACTGAACTTAAATTTATCATGAAACTTAGTACCTGATAAGTATCTTGCTTGTTTATGCTTGTTTGTAGATAGATGGCTCGTGCTGTTGTTCCGTTGAATTTTAATGCGTTCCTTGAGAAAGCAAAGTTGAAAGATGATGGTAGCGATTACACGGACTGGGTCCGTAACTTGAGGATTATCCTCATTGCTGCACAGAAGAATTACGTCCTGGAAGCACCGCTGGGTGCCAGGCCTGCTGCTGGAGCAACGCCGGATGTTATGAACGTCTGGCAGAGCAAAGCTGGTGACTACTCAATAGTTCAGTGTGCCATGCTTTACGGCTTAGAATCGGGACTTCAACGACGTTTTGAATGTCATGGAGCATATGAGATGTTTCAGGAGTTGAAGTTAATATTTCAAGCAAATGCCCGGATTAAGAGATATGAAGTCTCCAATAAGTTCTATAGCTGCAAGATGGAGGAGAACAGTTCTGTCAGTGAGCATATACTCAAAATGTCTGGGTATAATAATCACTTGATTCAATTGGGAGTTAATCTTCCAGATGATTGCGTCATTGACAGAATTCTCCAATCACTGCCACCAAGCTACAAGAGCTTCATGATGAACTATAATATGCAAGGGATGAATAAGACTATTCTCGAGCTCTTCGCAATGCTGAAAGCTGCGGAGGTAGAAATCAAGAAGGAGCATCAAGTGTTGATGGTCAGCAAGACCACTAGTTTCAAGAAAAAGGGCAAAGGGAAGAAGAAGGGGAACTTCAAAAAAGAACGGCAAGCAAGTTGCTACTCAAGAGAAGAAACCCAAACCTGGACCTAAGCCTGAAACTGAGTGCTTCTACTGCAAGCAGACTGGTCACTGGAAGCGGAACTGCCCCAAGTATTTGGCGGATAAGAAGGATGTCAAGGTGAACAAAGGTATATGTGTTATACATGTTATTGATGTGTACCTTACTAATGCTCGCAGTAGCACCTGGGTATTTGATACTGGTTCTGTTGCTAATATTTGCAACTCGAAACATGGACTACGGATTAAGCGAAGATTGGCTAAGGACGAGGTGACGATGCGCGTGGGAAACGGTTCCAAAGTCGATGTGATCGCAGTCGGCACGCTACCTCTACATCTACCTTCGGGATTAATATTAGACCTAAATAATTGTTATTTGGTGCCAGCGTTAAGCATGAACATTATATCTGGATCTTGTTTGATGCGAGACGGTTATTCATTTAAATCTGAGAATAATGGTTGTTCTATTTATATGAGTAATATCTTTTATGGTCATGCATCCTTAAAGAGTGGTCTATTTTTATTAAATCTCGATAGTAGTGACACACATATTCATAGTGTTGAAGCCAAAAGATGCAGAGTTGATAATGATAGTGTAACTTATTTGTGGCACTGCCGTTTAGGTCATATCGGTGTAAAGCGCATGAAGAAACTCCATACTGATGGACTTTTGGAACCACTTGATTATGAATCACTTGGTACTTGCGAACCGTGCCTCATGGGCAAGATGACTAAAACACCATTCTCCGGTACTATGGGGAGAGCAACAGATTTGTTGGAAATCATACATACAGATGTATGTGGCCCGATGAATATTGAGGCTCATGGCGGATATCGTTATTTTCTCACCTTCACAGATGACTTAAGCAGATATGGGTATATCTACTTAATGAAACATAAGTCTGAAACGTTTGAAAAGTTCAAAGAATTTCAGAGTGAAGTTGAAAATCATCGTAACAAGAAAATAAAATTTCTACGATCTGATCGTGGAGGAGAATATTTGAGTTACGAGTTTGGTGTACATTTGAAACAATGCGGAATAGTTTCGCAACTCACGCCACCCGGAACACCACAGCGCAATGGTGTGTCCGAACGTCGTAATCGTACTTTACTAGATATGGTGCGATCTATGATGTCTCTTACTGATGTACCGCTATCGTTTTGGGGATACGCTCTAGAGACGGCCGCATTCATGTTAAATAGGGCACCATCAAAATCCGTTGAGACGACGCCTTATGAACTGTGGTTTGGCAAGAAACCGAAGTTGTCGTTTCTTAAAGTTTGGGGCTGCGATGCTTATGTGAAAAAGCTTCAGCCTGATAAGCTCGAACCCAAATCGAAGAAATGTGTCTTCATAGGATATCCAAAGGAGACTATTGGATACACCTTCTATCACAGATCCGAAGGCAAGACTTTTGTTGCTAAGTTCGGAAACTTTCTAGAGAAGGAGTTTCTCTCGAAAGAAGTGAGTGGGAGGAAAGTAGAACTTGATGAGGTAACTGTACCTGCTCCCTTATTGGAAAGTAGTGCATCACAGAAAACTGTTTCCGTGACACCTACACCAGTGAGTGAGGAAGCTAATGATGATGATCATGAAATTTTAGAACAAGATACTACTGAACCTCGTAGATCAACCAGAGTAAGATCCGTGCCAGAGTGGTATGGTAATCCTGTTCTACAAGTCATGCTACTAGATCATGATGAACCTACGAACTATGAAGAAGCGATGGTGAGCCCAGATTCTGCAAAATGGCTTGAAGTCATGAAATCTGAGATGGGATCCATGTATGAGAACAAAGTGTGGACTTTGGTTGACTTGCCCAATGATCGGCAAGCAATTGAGAATAAATGGATCTTCAAGAAGAAGACTGACGCTGACGGTAATATTACTGTCTACAAAGCTCGACTTGTCGCAAAAGGTTTTTGGCAAGTTCAAGGGATTGACTACGATGAGACCTTCTCACCCGTAGCGATGCTTAAGTCTGTCCGAATCATGTTAGCAATTGCCGCTTTTTATGATTATGAAATTTGGCAGATGGATGTCAAAACTGCATTCCTGAATGGATTTCTGGAAGAAGAGTTGTATATGATGCAACCAGAAGGTTTTGTCGATCCAAAGGGAGCTAACAAAGTGTGCAAGCTCCAGCGATCCATTTATGGACTGGTGCAAGCCTCTCGGAGTTGGAATAAATGTTTTGATAGTGTGATCAAAGCATTTGGTTTTTTACAGACTTTTGGAGAAGCCTGTATTTACAAGAAAGTGAGTGGGAGCTCTGTAGCATTTCTGATATTATATGTGGATGACATATTACTAATTGGAAATGATGTAGAATTTCTGGATAGCATAAAGGGATACTTGAATAAGAGTTTTTCAATGAAAGACCTCGGTGAAGCTGCTTACATATTAGGTATTAAAATCTACAGAGATAGATCAAGACGCTTAATTGGACTTTCACAAACCACATACCTTGACAAAGTTTTGAAGAAGTTCAAAATGGATCAAGCAAAGAAAGGGTTCTTGCCTGTGTTACAAGGTGTAAAGTTGAGTAAGACTCAATGCCCGACCACTGCAGAAGATAGAGAGAATATGAAAGATGTTCCCTATGCTTCAGCCATAGGCTTATCATGTATGCAATGCTGTGTACCAGACCTGATGTGTGCCTTGCTATAAGTCTAGCAGGGAGGTACCAAAGTAATCCAGGAGTGGATCACTGGACAGCGGTCAAGAACATCCTGAAATACCTGAAAAGGACTAAGGATATGTTTCTCATATAGGAGGTGACAAAGAGCTCATCGTAAAATGGTTACGTTGATGCAAGCTTTGACACTGATCCGGCATTCCGATTCTAAATCAACCGGATACGTGTTATGCTTTCTTCATGACTTATACATGTTCCTATGACTATGAGATTATGCAACTCCCGTTTGCCGGAGGAACACTTTGTGTGCTACCAAACGTCACAACGTAACTGGGTGATTATAAAGGATCTTTACAGGTGTCTCCAAAGGTACATATTGGGTTGGCGTATTTCGAGATTAGGATTTGTCACTCCGATTGTCGGAGAGGTATCTCTGGGCCCTCTCGGTAATGCACATCACTTAAGCCTTGCAAGCATTGCAACTAATGAGTTAGTTGCGGGATGAATGATGTATTACAGAACGAGTAAAGAGACTTGCCGGTAACGAGATTGAACTAGGTATTGGAATACCGACGATTGAATCTCGGGCAAGTAACATACCGATGACAAAGGGAACAACGTATGTTGTTATGCGGTCTGACCGATAAAGATCTTCGTAGAATATGTAGGAGCCAATATGGGCATCCAGGTCCCGCTATTGGTTATTGACCGGAGACATGTCTCGGTCATGTCTACATTGTTCTCGAACCCGTAGGGTCCGCACGCTTAAGGTTACGACGACAGTTTTATTATGAGTTTATGCATTTTGATGTACCGAAGTTTGTTCGGAGTCCCGGATGTGATCACGGACATGACGAGGAGTCTCGAAATGGTCGAGACATAAAGATTGATATATTGGAAGCCTATGTTTGGATATCGGAAGTGTTCCGGGTGAAATCGGGATTTTACCGGAGTACCGGGAGGTTACTGGAACCCCCCGGGAGCTATATGGGCCATAGTGGGCCTTAGTGGAAAAGAGAAGGGGCTGCCCAAAGTGGGCCGCGTGCCCCTCCCCTCCCTTGGTCCGAATAGGACAAGGAGAGGGGGCCGGCCACCCTCTCTCTCTTTCCCCCCTCCGCGAATCCTATTCCAACTAGGATTGGGGGGGGGGGAATCCTACTCCCAGAGGGAGTAGGACTCCTCCTGGCGCGCCTCTCTTAGGCCGGCCGCACCCCCCCTTGATCCTTTATATACTGAGGCAGGGGAACCCCAGAGAGACAAGTTGATCCACGTGATCTTATTCTTAGCCGTGTGCGGCGCCCCCAGCCACCATAGTCCTCGATAATATTGTAGCGGTGCTTAGGCGAAGCCCTGCGACAGTAGTTCATCAAGATCGTCACCACGCCGTCGTGCTGACGGAACTCTTCCCCGACACTTTGCTGGATCGGAGTCCGGGGATCGTCATCGAGCTGAACGTGTGCTAAAACTCAGAGGTGTCGTAGTTTCGGTGCTTGATCGGTCGGGCCGTGAAGACGTACGACTACATCAACCAAACGCTTCCGTTGTCGATCTACAAGGGTACGTAGATCACACTCTCCCCTCGTTGCTATGCATCACCATGATCTTGCGTGTGCGTAGGAAAATTTTGAAATTACTACGTTCCCCATCAGCGCCGACACCTTTGTCGGTGTTCCAGCAGACGCAGGAAGAACCTGGAGCAGTATCGGCTGGCGGAGGGCCAGATCTACGGCAAGCGGCCATGGCCGCGGCGAACCCCAACTTCGTCACAGAGCAGCTTGCCATATACGATGCCATTCGTACTCAAGCCACCGCTCGCTAGGAAGCTATTGACGCAGAGGCGCAGTTGTAGGCGATCGCGGAGGAGAACAACGCCAGCTGCGCCTCCTACACGCTGTCGACGAACCATCATGCGGCCTGGTGGGACGACGACAGTGTCGGCCCCAATAATTTCCATTGTGGACCTCACATCCACCAGCGATAGACATGTCGTGAACTCCTCCGAGGACGAGTAGGCCATGGGAGGCGGCAAAGCCTTGTGTCTCATGTGGGCCGGTCCATCTTCCATGATCTACTCTTCCTTTTCGGAGACCGCACCTTCACTTCATCGGTCTTATCGTCGGTACTCATGGACATGATGGATGGAGGACGACACGGGCTTGGACGCCGAGGGCGCTACCGTAGGATAGGTTTAGGGGTTGGTCTTTTTTTGCATGTTCAAAATGTAATGAAAATCTATCGTGTCTGTATGAAATCTGTCATTTTATATGAAATCCGGCCTTATTTGCATGAATTTCATTCGGTTTGTTGAAAAAGAGTTTGAAATATATGCGGCTACGGTTGGATGGCGGCCTTCCGCATCCGTCTCCACGAATTGGTTTCTCCGTGTCCACAAACGAATGCGGAAGGAATTTTACGGGCTGTCACTGAAGATGTCCTTAAGAGAGACGTGTCAAATGTTGTTGGACACCGCCTCACACCTTCTCCTCGTTCCAGCATTGAGCGGCTACATCCCGGCGTCAAGGCATATCCAATGTCGGTCGCAAAACAGACTTAATAATTGTCCATGGATGTGTTCAGACACGTCCATGGACACAGAGTCGGCCATCCAGCCACGTGTCCAGAACTTTCATCCTAGGTTCGGTCCCATCCGAATACATTTTGATGAGCAAATGTTGATCGTTAACAACCAAATTACAACTGATGAGCAAATAGGTGCATATGTATGCAATCTTCACAATCAAAGAGAAGGCATATGTTCATAGATTTAACATGCGCTCGATCACAAAAGTTCCAATCTGTAAAAAAACTCAATTTTGACCTCCTAGACCGGTTGTCGGTGCCTCCTCCCTCCTCACTCTACCGCCGACTCCTCTGCGGCGTCTGCATCCTCCATCTCTATTGTCAAGCGCTTCAACGTTCTTGCTCAGACGACTTGCACGATCTTCGCCGCATCCAGATCCAACTCGCCCATCTTCATGGTTAACTTTTTTGCTTTCCTCCAAAGCGGCCGCGAGCTTAGCCCTCCTCTCTTCAAGCTTGGTATTCTTCTTTTTGAGTTTGATTTTTTCACCGGATATGTTGACATTAGTTCCTTGAGATATGTTGACATGAATTACCAAAATCCACCTTAGGGATCAGATGCACTTTCATGGAGCACCATTGTTGGGAGTTACTCAAGAACAATGAGAAGTGGAAGACGTTTTTCTTAACAAGAGGTAGGGTCTAAAAGGACCAAGTCATGCATTGATAAGCATTAGCCTACATTTTGCAGTAAGACCCCACGAAAATAGAAATGAGGCCCCGAATAGTGCAAAAAAGACTCGGAACAAGGAAATTAAAGTAGATTGTGATCGAGTCCAAAACTGCCTCTCGATGGATCCAGTCTCGTCGGCGCCGAGGATGGTACCACTTGGGCCAACAAGACCTCGATGGCGCCATGCCGTGGACACCATTGTGAAGCAAATCTGCCTCCCTTTTGGCATCATCACCGGGTGGAATGACATTGGTCACCCTTCGACCTAAAGATACGACCACTCATCTGAGGTCAGGCAACAATCAAGAAGGGCACCACTACTTGTCCAAAACCACCACTGTGTGTGTGCTCTCGAACCCAATCCACCTCATCTAGCATCCGTGTGACTGCATCCTCTTTTCCATCATCATGATGGAAGCAACATACGGTAGCTTGCCAAAGGCCCCTTTGCATATCAAGGCAAGACAACCTCATCGGAAGCTCGGATCAAGCAAGAACAATCACCCAAGGCCCGAGCACCATAGCACACTCCTAGAAATCCCCTTGCCATCACCAAGACAACTATAAGAAGGAAATGAGGACGCCAGAGCAACTCGAATTAGGGCAGCCGCACACTTATTGAGGGAGCCATCGTCAGAATTGTTTCCTCTCTTCTATCTCTACCATGGAGCCTAGTAGAAGACGAGGCCGAAGAGCACTAAGAAGTGGAAGACATGGAACAATGAGGCTTCACCAAAGAGACAGTGGTCAAGCACCTCCTCCTCTCCTAGAGTTTGAATGTTGTGATAAAGACGAAAGGAGAAAGCGAAGGGGCGGCTCACGAAAAATGCAGATGTTGTCGCAATGAGGAAAAGCTTGACCACATCTTTGAGCTCCTCTTGTAAATATTAGTTAGACTAGATAATTGCCCGTGCATTACAACATGACAAAAATATTCTAGTACATTTATTTGTGGTTTATCTACTCATATTAAATGTGATTATGTAAATAAATATTATGCGCATGGTGCGCCCAGCCGCCACCACGCGTCACTTACTTGGCGCACCCGTGTTTTTTTGTTTTTGAATTTTTCTTGATTTTTTTTAGGTTTTCATGAAAATGGTTTATTTATTTATTCTGGTTTTTCTCCCGTGAAGCACACCATATGAAAAGCACATGGGTGCTTCACGATGAAGCATATCTATTCTTCGGCATGAAGTGTAGTTGTGTTTCCCGAAACTAAGAAAACACGGTTGTGCTTCACACATATATGCTTCCCGAAAGGTGAAAAATAAGAAGCACAAGTGTGTTAACTATGCTTCTTGAAAGATGAAAAACTCAAGTGTGTTTCTAAAAAAGTAAAAAAGCACAACTGTGCTACCGTTTTTATTTCGTTTCCTCCCCCTTTTTGTTTCTTTGTTTTTCTTGGTTTTCGCCTATTTTCTTGTTTCTGTTTTTCCAGCTTTGGGGGGGGGGGGGTTTGTGAGAAACCCAACATTGAAAATGGTTCATGATTTGGACACACAATTTAAAAGATAAAAACATTTTGAAAAGCAAATCTTTACCCAAAAAGGCTTCCGCCCCGCTTTATATATAAAGCAACATAGCCGAATTGATACATGGTGATGAGGGGATCCTCTTACAAAGCAGATCAAAAGAAAGCGAGAAAAATAGAAGTCACACCCTACCACAAGGCACCCTAGACTACTAACAATGAGGAGGACTAGCCACCAAGGGAAATTGCCGTGTCTCGCTCCGCCGCTCATACTAAGTGGACACCGAAGATGATCCCTGCCCTCCCGCTCTGGATCATGGAGCCCGATCCTGCCTGCAGACTACAAAAGCTGGGAGTGGCGAGAACGAGGACCCGTGTAGAGGATAAGGAAGAAAGTGCGACCACCTATGCCAGAGCCACGAAGACCTACAACTGGGATCCGAAAATGTCCGTCGATGATGGTACGGTGTGTCGGAGATGTGTAGCGACATATGCCAGGGGGTGGCTAATCATGGAGAGGGACAAGACTACGTCGCCGGACTCTAGAAGTGGGAGTGAGCGAGACCACATACGCCTACGAATCTTACCCAGGTTCGGGGATCTCCGTGGAGATAACACCCTTAGTCCTTGTGACGCCCGAGTAATTAAGCTACAGTAACCCTCTGCTAATGATGCCATGTCACCACGGTTACCGTTGTTAATCTCGTGGTGAATCAAGTCCCGTTCGAATTCAAATTTAAAATAAAGTTAAACGATAAAGTTTTCAAACATAAAAGCTAAAATGTGCTAAATGTGACAAATAAATTCTAAGTAATAATGGTGGAGAAACCAACATTTTTAGAAGTATTTGAATACCCTAAAATAATTAAAACAATGACCAAAACAGCCCCATTAATCCATTTTCATTTATGCAAAATTAAAATGAATTCAAATGCTCACCAAACCTTTTTGTGGCAATACTAAATAATGCCTAGTATTTGATCTGTCAAGTTTCTTATTTTACAAAATGCATTGGTGGCTCTACTTAATGCAAAGTAGTGTAGAAAAACTAAACAAAGAAATAAAAAATAAAATAGAAGAAAAGTTAAAGCCTAACACTGTTCACCTAAAAGCCTAGTACTACAGAAGGCCCAGCCCACCAGTGGGCTTTTCTCCTACCACTTGAACAGAACAGGGAGGCCATGGCGCTGGCAATGCTCGCACGTCGTCCACGCCGTGGATGTCGCGCTGTCGGCCATCCCGCGGCTCCCTGGGTGGATAAGGCCGCACTTCGACACCCCCGACGGAACCCTAGCTCTAGTTCTTCCCCATTCTTCCCTCTCGCGTTGTTTCCCTCGATCCCGAGCGCACCCGCAACACCGTCGCCGTGGCCATCGTCGATCCTGCATCCACCGAACTCCTCAGCGCCTAGGAGCGGTATCCTACTGCTTCTTCTACGACGCCTACTTCGCCTACGAGGAGCTGAGCTACCGAATACGCCCGAGTGTAGGCAAATCGGCCATCTACTTCCTCTACTATCGCCGCCCCTCATCGCTAAATCCGCACCACCCCTGCGCTCCTAAGCTAACACAGAGCCATCGCGCGCTCCTACGTAAGTGTTCGATCCTTTCCTCTCTGGCCATGCCTTGATCTTGTGCCTGTAGATAGCATAGCAGCTCACCGCGCCATGGCTGGAGCTTCGGGTCCACGTGCTCACGACCGCATCCCCTTGACTGCTTGTAGCCCCGCGCTCGTTGGTCCCTGTGCATGCCTTGCCTCGCCCTAGGCCGTGCCTCGAGCAGCCCGCCGAGCACTCGCGCGCCCGCCTATACTGCTGCTGTGCTGCTACTTCCCGCGCCGTGCTACGCTGCTGCTTCTACTACTACTGCCGCCACCACCATCTGCAGCAGTCCGGTGCCCGTCTGCTGCTCCCGCCTTGCGCCGCCCGCGTCCACCCCCCCGCTAAGCAGGGCCGGCCCTGGGGGGGTGGCAGGGGGCGGCCGCCCAGGGCCTCCGAAATCTAGGGCCCCCCTCCAGGGTTCGCAAGGAGCCCATGGCCCAGATCATAAGGAGGCATCGACCTAGACGCACACGCACGGAAAAATCCCTGTTTTCCTTCTTCCCATCACGAGTTCGCCGCTTCGTGACGATCCTATTCCCGCGAGGACTCCAATCGCGATTCTCGACGCCAATGTAGATCGCTCTCCATCATGCGGCCGGCTGGTCTTCCTCCAGGTCCCCGGTCCCATTGTGTTATCCTCCGTTCGTGAGATGCCTCTCATGTGCAAGACGAAGCCACCCCACTTATAAGGTCATCCCTAACCTCCTCTTTCTAGTTGGTCATGTTCATACAGTGCAGCAACAGTCAGATCTTAGAAGGTCTCGCATATGATGCAGTACAAAATTTTAATTTTGTGTGCCCGTTGCTCTATTTCTTACTTCAATCTGGACTTTGTCGACACAACACCAATCGCCTTATCTATTGAAAAAGTTGCCCGCTATGTGTTTGATTGTCGTTCTTTGCATTCTCTCTCCAAATCATATGATTGCAAATTTAACTTAAAAATTGTCGTTCTATACACACATAACTTCAATCCAAACATGGTTATATAATAAAGCCACTCAGACTCCCGTAGCCGTCGGGTAGGTAAATGATCTTTTATTGTTGCAAATGGAGCTTTTAAACTTTAAACCTTTCATCTTGATGTTTACCCTCTATCAGGTATTCGATTTGTCTAATTAAGTAAAGGAATACACTATTTACAATTCTCGTTTTATTTTGAAATAATAGACAATAATAAGTTAGGTAAAGGAATGAATCTAAAATGAAATGAGATTATTAGTATGATCTTTATAGTAGGGGCCTCGGGTTGCAATTTCGCCGTGGGCCCCTGAAATATCAGGACCGGCCTTGCCGCTAAGCCTCCCCGCTCACGCTTGCCGCCCTGCCTCGCCCGCACCTGAGACGCTCGTCGCCGCCCGCGCCCCGGCTCCCTCTGCCTGCTGCTCGCCGCCCCGCCTCCATCGCCGAGCCGCCGCAGCCGCCCCTCCTTCGCCTCCGTGCCCCGTTGCGCCCTCCGCCGCTCGGCCTCTGCCCCGTGGTGCCGCCCCACGCCGCCCGGGTCCAGCACCCACGCACGACGACCGCGCCCGTGGTCACCTCGCGCGCCCCGCGCGCCCCGCCCCCGCGTCGTCTACCCCCGGCCGCCGCCCTCTGCGCTTGCCGTCGGCCGCCGCACCTCAGCACCTGCCTCCGGCCCGCGCCCGCACGGCCTCTGGCCACCGGCGTCCACGCCCGCGCGCGAGGCCCCTCCCAGTGCCACTAACAGCGGGCCCCATGGCCCCAGTTGACCAGTCAACTGGTCTGGTTGACCGGCTGACTGGGAAGTTGACCCAGGTCAACAGGGGCCCATTGGTCATCCTCTGGTGCACCTATGTGTGCACTGCATCGGGTGCACCTAGTATTTAGTTGTTTTTTAATAAAATCCAATAAGTCCAGAAAATTAAAAAATCTTTTAAAAACTTTGGAAAATCTTATAAAATAACCAGTAACTCATATGAAAATGTTTTGTACATGAAAGTTGCTCAGAACGACGAGATGAATCCGAATATGCAATCCGTTCGTCCGCCACACATCCCTAGCATAGCGAACGTGCAACACCCCCCTCTGGTTCGTCTGTCCGAAAACGTCAAACACCGAGAATACTTTCCCGGATGTTTCCCTCCTTCGCCAGTAGCACCTACTACTACGTTAGGTCACCTCTAGCACCGCGTAATGCCATGTTACACTTTGTGATGCTTTGATTGCTCTGTTATTGATTGTGTTCCCCCTTCGTTACTTCCTTTCGATAGACCCCGAGACTGCCGGCGACCCCAGTTCGACTACAGTGTTGACGACCCCTCCTTCTTGCCAGAGCAACCAGGCAAGCCCCCCTGATCACCAGATATCGCCTATTCCTTCTCTCTACTGCTTGCATTAGAGTAGCGTAGCATGTCACTGTTTTCGGTTAATCCTATTCTGATGCATAACCTGTCCTTGCTACTAGTGTTGTTACCTTTACCTGCAATCCTAAATGCTTAGTATAGGATGCTAGTATTTCATCAGTGGTCCTACATTCTTGTCCGTGTGCCATGTTATACTACGGGGCCATGATCACTCGGGAGGTGATCACGGGTATATAATTACATACATATTATATGATACATGTGGTGACTAAAGTCGGGTCGGCTCGTAGAGTACCCGCAAGTGATTCTGATGTGGGGGCTGAAAGGACAGGTGGTTCCATCCTGGTAGTGGTGGGCCTGGGTTCCCGACGGCCCCCGACTGTTACTTTGTGGCGGAGCGACAGGGCAGGTTGAGACCACCTAGGTGAGAGGTGGGCCTGGCCCCTAGTCGGCGCATGCAGTTACTTCAAAATAACACGCTTAACGAGATCTTGGTATTTGATCTGAGTCTGGCCACTGGCCTATACACACTAACCAACTACGCGGGAACAGTTATGGGCACTCGACGTCGTGGTATCGGCCAAAGCCTTCTTGATGTCAGCGACTAAACGGCGCGCGTCGGGTTGGACCGCAGGACACAACTTCCTTTGTAATGGAGGTTGCTAGGTCTGCTCATCGGCCGTGTTCGCAACGTGCAGGTGTGCAACGGTCGATGGGCCCAGACCCCTGCGCGCTTAGGATTTAGACCAGCGTGCTAACCTCTCTGTTGTGCCTAGGTAGGGCTGCAACGTGTTGATCTTCCGTCGGGTATGACCCAGGAAAGTTTGTTCGGCCAGAGGGATCGAGCGTGTTGGGTAATGTGGTGCACCCTGCAGGGAAGTTTATCTATTCGAATAGTCGTGTCCCTCGGTAAAAGGACGACCCAGAGTTGTACCTCGACCTTATGACAACTAGAACCGGATACTTAATAAAACACACCCTTCCAAGTGCCAGATACAACCCGGTGATCGCTCTCTCACAAGGTAACGAGGGGAGGATCGCCGGGTAGGTTTATGCTATACGATGATACTTGGTGAACTTGTCATCTGCTCTCTTCTCTATGCTTCAAGATGGAGGCTACCAGAAGCGTAGTCTTTGATAGGACTAGCTATCCCCCTCTTATTCTAGCATTCTGCAATTCGGTCCACATATACTACCCATTTCATTGATACCAATGCATATGTGGTGTAGATCCTTGCTTGCGAGTATTTTGGATGAGTACTCACTGGTGCGCGTCGGTCCTAAACAAACGGTTTTAACCCCTTTCCGCGACGGCATTTGGAACCGTCGCCAAGTGAATGTGGGTGATAGGGGGGTCCTTCCCACACGACCCAGAAACCGTCGGGGATATGCTCTCCTGGCACGCACGCTCGGCAAAATGAGAACGTGTGTGACCGGCGAGCGCTCAAATGCGGAAATACGTACAGTAGAGCTAAAAAAATACAACTATACGGTGAAATTGTTTCCGGTCGCAAGTACATCCCACACAGTCAGTCTCCGCTAAACGTTTTCGTTCGTATGTACATCCCACACAGTCGCTTCAAGGAAAACGTTTCTGTTCATAGGTACATCACACACAATTTTCCCGTTAAATCATTTGCATTATTGAATGTATCACACATGGTCCGTAGAAGAAACTGTGTGGCAAAGGCTGTCCATCACACACAGTTTTTATGTGGTAAACATTTGCGCAAGGTGGCCTAACACAAACAGTTTTCAAGAGAAAGTCGTGTATGATTGTTCATTGATCCAACACGGTTTATTCCTAGAAACTGTGTGCGTTGCCTAAGGTCATCGCCCACGATATTTTTTCAACAACCGTTTGGAATAGCAAAATCCAATTAGCAGGCTAATTCGCCATTAGCAGGCTAATTATCCGATTATTCATACATTTATTAATCTAATTGACATTTAATATTAAGCACACAATATATTTCATTTCCATATTAAGGAAGCAGAATTTCATAATTGAAATACATCAGAGGACAACATGATATAGCTTCAGCACCCAGCTACCCCATTACACAACTGCACCAGCAGCAAGTTCCACATGCAACATGTAGAACCTTTCAAAATTAGCATCATTGATGGTATATAGACAGATGCATCTTATCTGGAAAACTGCTGAAGCGGAAGGCGGATATTGAGTCTTCATTCATGTTGAAGGTCTTTGCAACTTTAGGCCAGTGCCCGTGAATGATTGACCGTCTGTCCTTCGTCCTCTTCAGGAACACTTCAATATTGACCCGTGGGTGTTGTATGAATACCTTCCTCGCCTCCTGACCATAGAGGTGGTTTGAGAGGTAATCATCAGTGAACTGCTTTGGGAAGGCTTGAAAACAAGAATGTGCATAAATATCTTCTCTATATTGGAAATGGGGCAAAGGAATAAAAAAAGGTAAGGTATAATAGTTAATACCATCTTGTAGTGAACTGATGTCTTCTTCATCGTGCAGACAAATATCTTGTTGTTTTTTTGTCGCTAATTTCTTTATCCTAACAATCATTCTAAGTTTCTTGATTTGATTGATATTCATGGACAACTCATTTCCCCATATGCAAAAAGGGTCGAACAGTGGGTCAAAACCTCTGACAGCAGGACCTACATGTGCAAGACCAAATTGTTAAAAACCAAAATATTAGAATGGTTCCTACATTTGCACAATAATGTGCTATTAGAGAACGGACCATGCACCTGCTAACCTCTATTGTAAACCTTAGTGCTTCCCATTGTTTCCCTGCAACACATATAAGGTAGTTAGTCATTGGGTTAAGTAAGGGTTCACATGCTATCAGTAAAATATGTTGATGAAAAATAAGCACATTGTAGATTCATCAGATTAGTTCAAGCCACACGGAAAACCCATATACCCAAACCAAGCATGATTAAGAACTAGGAAATATAGCACTTGCATATGTTTCTCATGTATTAAGTGCAGCCAAATTCGATTTATTCCTCACATGCACAACAATACAAAATTCTACCCACGACAATTGGACATCGCATTGCAGAATTGAACCAAGCAGTTAACTAACACAACAAATGAACCAAACATTAACTGAGCACCACATTGCATAATATAACATACTCCTAATAGAAGATCAGACAGTTAATCAAATAGTTAACTACAGCCAATTGTAGCAATTCTATTTGTTTCTCATGTATTTACTACAGCCAAATTCAATTTATTCCTCACATGGTATACAATAACAGAATGCACCCACAACTATTGAACATCATATTGCAGAATTGAACCAAACAGTTAACTAAACACCACTACACAAATGAACCAGACGTTAACTGAGCACCACATTGCACAATGTATAAACAAAGCAAGCATGCTTGATAACTTGGAAATATAGCAATTGTATTCGTTTCTCATGTATTTTGTAAAGATAAATTTAATTTATTTCTCACATGGAAGACAATACAAAATTGCAGCCTGAAGAATTGAACATCACATTTGTAGAATTGAACCAAATAGTTAACTGAAGACGACAACTAATTAACAAAATAGTCAATAAGTGAGCACCACATTGCGCGACATATAGAACATATACACTAGAGCAACACATTGCATGGTAAAATTAGATAGCACAATTCACTAGAATTTGTGAAGGAAAGGCAGGAGCAGCACGCGCAACGGGTAAACCGAGCATGCTTAACCGACTTAGCTAGGAAACGGCAAGGTGCTCCTCCAAGATCTGGGGGCCGGCACGAATGGCAGCCATCGCGTCCTCATTCGCGCGTGCGGCCGCGATTTTGCTTCTCCGCTGTCAAATGCTCCTTGAGATCCTGGCTATACTGCATGCACCATGGCTTAGGGCGGTGCTTATTTGGTGGAGGGGTCAGTGATTTGGGTGGAAGGTGTCGCTCTCGCGCCGGCGGTCGGGGCATGTGGAAGGAGGAGGAGGATGGGGGTCGGGTGTGGATTACCTGCCTGGATAGACGAGGCCGAGCAGCGTGAAGGAGGGTCACCGACGAGGAGGCGACGCTGCAAGCAAGGAGTGAAGGTTTCAACTTGGAAAAGAAAGGCGGAAAGAGGGGAAATGTGGCTTTTGGTAAGCGCGAGGGGGCGGGGAGGTAGATATTTCTATGGAAGCCGAAAATTTGGAATCGCTTTAGCCAAAAAACTGGCACACAAAGTGTCATCAGACACGGTCCCTTATTCAGAACTGTGTACGACATGTGGACATCACAAACGATTTAGATAGCTTCACCCGTGTGTGATGAGTTTGAACGTTAAAAGTTTTGGTTCGAATTTCCATGGTTACAGTGGTCATCCACGTCATTGCATAATATGGATACACAAAGGAGACTACAACACACCTACACTTCTTAATCGAGCAAGTTCAGCAATTAAACAGAGCTGGCTGACCTAAACATTACTCTAACAAATTAAGGACTGGCGCTCTTAATTAAACAAAACAAAGAGTACTACTATGGCTGGTGCTTGTCGATCTCCGCTGCTGCCTCCATGTCCAGCTCCCCCGACAGTCTCCTGGGGAAGGGGCTCCATGGCATCCATCACACCATACTCGGCAAGCATCTCGTCATCCGCGTCTGCCATCTCTTTGGAAAAGGCCGCCACGAGCTGGGCATGGGCGGACGCGATCTGGGCTAGGACGGGCTCCGTCGTTGCAAGGTATGCGGCGGAGGAATGGATGGCTGCTCAAACGCTCTCGGCGATTGCCAGCTCTTCGGCCGTGGGTTGCCGACCGTTGTCGGAGAAGCTTCGTTCGATTTGTCCAGTGACCGCCAGGAGCTAGGCATGGGCGGCCTCGACATGATCGTGGGCGGCCTCCATTAGGGCTAAGGCCGCCACTGCGGAACGGATAGCTGCTGTGCCGCTCTCGCTAGTTGCTATCCCCGAGGCAGATGTTGCTACCGCCACCTGAGAAGCAACAGCGGCCGTTTGGGCTGCCTTTGCCGCCCGGTCGCAGATTGCGGCCGCGCTCATGCATCTTGTTAGCACGCGGATGACGGCTGTGGCCGGGCTCTCGCCGGAGTGGGCTACCGAAGTTGCCCTCATGACGCGGGTCCACGTGCCCATCTTTCACCGGCGACGATTGAACAGTGAAATGATATTTGGGAAGCGAGCTAGTGTGCTTGAGACGCCGGCTGTGGACTGTAGCCGACGCACCTTCTTGTGTAATCCATAGGCGTACTATACACTGAGGGTGCTCCAGGATATTTTGTGCTGCATCTCACACGGTTGCTGATAATAAAGTGTGTGCGATCTACTGGATTTTTCATCTTGATTTGAATTACATAATGGGGTCACAGTGGCAATGGACGGTGTTTGAATTACTAGACCTTTTATCTGGAGTGAACATGCAACTATATGTGTGTCGTAAAAGAATTGGAATTATTCAGGGTTCATTTGAACATTTTATACATTAAATTGGTTTTCTAGCCATTTCAGGTGCATAATTCAAATTTGAACTACATCCACATCCTCCAGTGCATATAAATTGGTTGAAAATCAAATCTGTGCCCTTGGGTGCATGCTTAGGTCCCATGCAAGAAATGGGAATGAATTTCAAACACTAGGGCACCGTTGATTGCCGGAAAAATATTGAGATGCCTGGTTTTTAAATTCTAGTAAATCCAAAACCCGTCTGAAATTCATGAAACTTGGCATGCTTGTAACAGCCCCAAAATTGGGTTATCAATTTTTGTGCCGTTATTCCTTCCTGGCAATCATTCTTCAAAAATTCCTCCTGAGTTTGCTGGACGACTCTGATGATTCTTGTCATTTTCAACCTTTCGAAACCGTGCTCATGTATTTGTGAGTGGGCAAGACCTCATTTGCATCATCTTAACCCTCTCAAACCCTAATTCCAAAATTTTGGAATTTGGATATGCCCTTTGTGCATACAAAGGAGCCATCATTTTCCTTGATCCATTGATCCTCCCAATTGTTCCCAAAAATCCTCCTATCCTTCTGATCCTTGAATGTGCAAAAATATTGCTAAGTCCCATGCAATATTTTTGAATTGTGATTTATTCCTTTTCTTGCCTTTCTGAGGAATAAAAACCAAAGGCATAGCCAGCCATCTCCTAAATTCATGAGAATGGGTGGAGATGATATTTATGTCTAATCCTAGCTCTGGCAAAAATATTGGCCCTATTTAAATAAGGAAAATTGCCTTTTCTTATTTAATGCCAATATTGCATTTATGCCACTTTCTAAAGGAACTACCATTTTTATAGCAGATAAAATTTCCACATAAATTGTGGAGCTTGTCCTTGCTATATAATCACTAGTTCCATCCTTATCTCATGTTCCACAGATCAAAAATTGGGCACATGATCCAATGCAAATTTCCGCCTTCTCTAAAATTTTGCAAAGGAAGTGCTGTTTATTCCTAATTCCAATTGAGCTGCAATTTGGCAGAGTGATTAACATGGATAAATAACCCATGGATACCAAATATGAGCTCAATCCATTCACCCTAGCTCCCTGTGTAATGTTTCAAAGTTTCTGACCAGAACACAACTTTGTGAAGGAAGTACCTTCATAGTGTTTCCAAATGGGATGAAACTTTTCCACCCTCTCAAGTATCTCAAATAATTAGCCTCCACCTAAATTCAGTTCATTTTCATTGAACTATGTGAGAACAGGAGCAATTCTTGGTTTCTGTCAAAAAATTTCAGTTTGTGAAGCAAGTGTATTTTATCTTGCTCCATTATGGCTGAAACTTTTTCCAGACCTTCTCCTATCCATATGATCCATCTCCACAAAACTTTGGCTCATTTAAGTTAGCCATTTGCCTTGAGGAATTTTCTCAAGTTTCTAGACAAAGGGGATGTTTGTGAAACAAGTACCATTTTGGCAAGTCCATTTGGTATGAAAGTTTCACAGCATCATGGTATGTCCAAATAATCAGGCTTTGCCAAGTTTTAGCTCAATCCATCACTCCTAGTGAGTGCTTCTTCATGATTTAGTTTCTAGGTCAGATTTAGCAGTTGTACAGAAACTATGTTAAACACTTGCCCAAGTGACCTCATAATTCCTAGGACCGTAGTCCTTTCTACCCTAAGCCTCCCAGACAACAAATTTACCTTTTACCTTCTCTGGTTTACTCTCTAGGGTGTGGCCAAGTTTGCAACAGTAAACTTGTGGAGCTTGGTTTACTCATCTCAATTTGTCTCTGCCCGTTTCTTTACCGTAGTAACACTCTATCTTCGATGAACTACGCGGTAGACATGAGCTGGCATCAGTAAAAACTCCAGAGCGCGCCTTGTCCGTGGTGACCACGAGTGTAACCAGCCCAAAACGGTGGTCTAGCCACTGTTCTCGTCCGCAGCGCTGCTCCGACCAGCTCTGGCCTCGCCATTAATGTCCTACAGCTCCCCCTCGACGTCGTCTTCCCCCTGGACCTCTTGCCCCCTCTGTTTTCTTCTCCGACGAGCCGTGCCAACGACCGAACAGTGAGCTCCCGTGTGCACCGTCGCCTCCCTCCTCTGTCTTCTTCCTCCCTGAGCCTCCTTGGCGTTGCGTTGCTCCATGAGCCTCTGCAGCTCGGCTGCTTCCTCTCGTTGCCTTCCCACCGCTTCCCGTGAGCCTTGGCCATGCCTGCTGACACTGCGCCCCTCACCGGCGCACGAACACGTCGCGTGGCGCGTGCCACATCCTCCCCTCCTTCCCGAGCTCTCCCTGCGGCTATAAGTAGCCCTCCTGAGCCCCTCGCAGTCCACAACCCTCCCCAACTACTCGCAGCTCTCCCCCTCACCACGGAGCTCCCCATCCCCTCCAATGGCCGAAGGACGCTGCCCAAATTCCCCTCGGCCAGTCCATGCTTGAAGCCCTCCCCTCCCTTTCTTCCTAGTGCGAGACATACCCAAGATCTCACGAAGCTGCTGCCATCGACCGTTTTGTCGGGAAGCTCTACTGGCGCCACCTCTTCCATGTCGAGCGCCGGTCGTGTCTTCCGAGCCGCGGCATTGGCGCGGCAGGTCGCCCCGAGCCACCCTGCTGTTACCTACGGGCACGACATGGAGTGGCGGAGCTCCCGCGCACATCGCCAGACCCTCTCGTGCCGCCAGTCGTCGGCTTCGACGAGAGCTGCAGCGCTCCTCTGCCTCGGCGTCGCGATGGAGAAGAAGGACCAGGCGAGGGAGAGAGAAGATGTCATGGGCCCCGCCTGTCATTGTCTCCGCGCTGACGTGGCAGGACCGCTGACTGGATTAAGTGGAGACGCCTTCCACAAAATTCGCTTTCCCCTGGAGAAAGCGTATTTTGCCGCGGCCTTGCGCTCGAAGGCGCTTTCCCCACGCGAAAGCGTATTCCTGGAGAGTGCGCTTTCAATCACCAAAAGCGTATTCTTCCTCTTCTTCGGCCTGAAATACGTTTTCCTCTCTGGAAAACGTATTCTCAGAAAAGACATGTTCTGTTTAAACTACCAGGGACCTGTTTGTAGAAGTATTTTTACAGACTAGTCCCTGAGCTTTAAATGCCCGTATCTTTTTACCCGTGACTCCGATTGAGGTGATTCCAGCGCTCATGTTCTCTGTTCGTCGATCACTTTCTGTTGGTATCATTTTCATAATGTTTTCATACAGTGAAAATGACCATTTTTCCCTTGCCTGTAAACAGCCCCCTCCGAGAGAGAACTGTTTCCGGCAACTCTTTCCGCGGTCATTTCACACTTTTTCCTGGAGTATTTATCGACCCCCAGGCAAGCCAACCTCTTATCATGAGCCCCGAACTTGCATGTTGACTTTGCTTGCACCTCGTGTGTGTGTAGTTACAGTTGTTCCTTATCGTTTTCGTTTGCAGTTATTCTGTTATGCTTATCATGCATGCTTATGTTTTCATGATATCTTTTGCCATGCTAATTAGAATGTTGTTGTTGATAATGCCATGTCACTACTCTACTTTATTTTCATGACATCGTTATAAAATGCTATGATGATTGTAATGCTTCGTTGATATGCTAGTACTTGGTAATGTCATGTTCCTTATGTTATAGTTGTGCACTTGAGAAGTTTGATATTTTGTCCATGCATTTGTATGCTGCATGCTCATGGTTGCATTCATGTTAAATATGTTCATGATGATGTAGAAGATAATAATATGACTTAATAATAATAAAACTCCTCCGTGATTGATGGGATTGAGTCATAGTGCCACCAAATCGAACTTCTTCAGCGCAGCCACATTTTGCCTTTATGGGAAGGCCCTAATGCGATCTATTGTCGTGCCTCTCACCGGTGCCTCCAAAGAGGGAAGGTTATGGGCGCGCGCTACCCTGGTCAGGTAGGCGGACATAAGCCTTGTGTTCCCGGGTTTGGATTTGAGCTCATGTCCCCGTGTGGGACCGTTTTGTTTGCCATGATGGTGGCTGTTTTGCCATGAGGGTGACCGTTGGTATCTTTGGTAGACACGGGGCCACCCAAGACTTAGCCTAGTGGGGAGTCGGAGTGGCCGGGAGAGTGTCATGGCAGTAGGTCGGTTTTGTCGGAACGCCGTTGGTTCACCCGAATGGGAGGGCAAGGCCATGGGTTTCGTGGTGTGGGTACAATGCGCTACCTCTGCAGAGTGTTTATAAAGCCTATCGATAGCAACACAGTTCGTAGTAGGTCACACTATCGGCTCTTGGTTGAAATGGAGGATAAACCTGAAATAATTAAGTTAATGAATGATTTGTAACAAATAATGTGGTGACTTGGACTATGAGATAGTCGTGAGAAGTCATGGCGATGTTTCGATATGATCACGAGATGAGGTCTCGGTGAGTGTTGAACCAGGTGTGGTTCCGTTTGTGATCCGCGACTAATCACCGTTTGGTTACAAGGTAACCCGTTGAACCGAGTGTGGTTCCATTTGTGATCCGTGAGTGATCACCGTGCGGTCGCGAGGCAACCCGTTGGTAAGAGAGCCCGAGGGACTCGGTGCACAAGTTTGATTGCATTGCATGAGTAATATGTTGTTGTTTGCAAAGAACCATGGCAGAACAGGACATAGTTGCATAAAGTTAACATGCTATGTCTGCATTGGATATGACCGGTAGTTTATATTCAACATAGTTTCATGATGCCATGCCATGTTTTGATTGATATGTTAAATTATGCCATGATTGAGATGATATGCTATGTTTTGCTATTGCCATGTTAGAAGCATGTTTTGATATGCCATGTCATTGCCATGTTAGTAGATGCTATTATGTTGTTTAGGCTTAATTGATCTTTATCATGCCATGTTTAGTAATTGATATGAGATAGGTTGTTGCATGCACTTGGTTCTTGATTTGTCTTCTGCTTGTTTGGATGCTATGTATTTGGTTGTCTTGCAAGTGCATTCAATGTACTGACCTGGCGTGTCATGCCAGTTTTTTAGGTCATACCCGAAGTGTTCGCTTGACCCGTCGTACTAGGCCATAACCTTGCCAGTCCTGTGAGTAGTGGAGCCTAGCCAGAGTTGTTATGCTTCCTAACCAAGACTTCCGCCACCTATTTAAATAGATTTCCGCTGCCATTTAAATAGCCTTAGGGCTATGCCAGATAATTGTATTCATCAATGATGTAATCTTCTATACATGTATTTGATGAATATTCTTGTACCTGGAATGTTGTATTATGGACCTGTCGTGCGTCAGGTGTTATCCTGGGCTGACGTGCGAAGGCCCCCTGCTCCATGCGGATCGGGGTGCCACAATGCTATCATGGAGCGGCATCAACATGCCGTGGTAAAAACTTTGTCCCATTTGGGGCAGGTTTGGGTATATGCTTCTCACAAACCGGAGCTTCTCACAACAAGCATGACGGTTTTCGATAGGGAACGTCCCACCTTTGGGGACGAAACGATATCCATTGCCTCTTATTGCTTTCAAATTTTTTCTTGTGTCAACATCGAACAACAGGAGTGTTGTGTGATTTTTTGTGATTTTTTGGGATTCGTTTGGACATTTTTATGCATTAACTGAGTTTTCAATGCATTTATGTGCATAATTCAAATTTGAACTACATGCACATGCTCCAGTGCATATAAATTGGATGAAAAATCAAATCTGTGTCCTTGGGTGCATGTTTAGGTCCCATGCAAGAAATGGGAATGAATCTCAAACACCAGGGCACCGTTGATTGCCGGCAAAACATTGAGATGCCTGGTTTTTAAATTCTAGTAAATACAAAACCCGTATGAAATTCATGAAACTTGGCATGCTATCATGGAGCGGCATCAACAAGCCGTGGTAACAAATTTGTCCCATTTGGGGCAGGTTTGGGTATATGCTTCTCACAAATCGGAGCTTCTCACAACAAGCATGATGGTTTTCGGTAGGGAACACCTTTGGGGACAAAACGATATCCATTGCCTCTTATTGATTTCAATTTTTTTTCTCATGTCAACATAGAACAATAGGATTTTGTGTGAATTTTTGTGATTTTTCGGGGTTCGTTTGGACATTTTTATGCATTAACTGAGTTTTCAATCCATTTATGTGCATAATTCAAATTTGAACCACATGCACATGCTCAAGTGCATATAAATTGGTTGAAAAATCAAATATGTGTCCTTGGGTGCATGCTTAGGTCCCATGCAAGAAATGGGAATGAATTTCGAACACCAGGGCACTATTGATTGCCGGCAAAACAATGAGATGCCTCGGTTTTAAATTCTAGTAAATCCAAAACTCGTCTGAAATTCATGAAACTTGGCATGCTTTCATGGAGCGACATCAACATGCCGTGGTAAAATTTTGGTCCCGTTTGGGGCAGGTTTGGGTATATGCTTCTCACAAACCAGAGCTTCTCACAAACCAGAGCTTCTCACAACAAGCATCATGGTTTCGGTAGGGAACGTCCCACCTTTGGGGACGAAACGATATCCACTGCCTCTTATTGCTTCCAATTTTTTTATCATGTCAACATAGAACAATAGGAGTGTTGTGTCAATTTTTGGGATTTTTCGGGGTTCGTTTGGACATTTTTATGCATTAACTAAGTTTTCAATGCATTTATGTGCATAATTCAAATTTGAACTACATGCACATGCTCCGGTGCATATAAATTGGTTGAAAAAAATTGTGTCCTTGGGTGCATGCTTTGCAAGAAATGGGAATGAATTTCAACACCAGGGCACCGTTGATTGCTGAAAAAACATTGAGATGCCTGGTTTTTAAATTCTAGTAAATCCAAAACCCGTCTGAAATTCATGAAACTTGGCATGCTATCATGGAGAGGCATCAACATGCTGTGGTAAAAAGTTTGTCCCATTTGGTGCAGGTTTGGGTATATGCTTCTCACAAACCAGAGCTTCTCACAACAAGCATGATGGTTTTCGGTAGGGAATGTCCCACCTTTGGGGATGAAACAATATCCATTGCATCTTATTGCTTTCAAATTTTTTCTCGTGTCAACATAGAACAACAGGAGTGTTGTGTGAATTTTTGTGATTTTTCGGTGTTCGTTTGGACATTTTTATGCATTAACTGAGTTTTCAATGCATTTATGTGCATAATTCAAATTTGAACTACATGCACATGCTCCGGTGCATATAAATTGGTTGAAAAATCAAATCTGGGTCCTTGGGTGCATGCTTAGGTCCCATGCAAGAAATGGGAATGAATTTCAAACACCAGGGCACCATTGATTTTCGGCAAAACATTGAGATGCCTGGTTTTTAAATTCTAGTAAATCCAAAACTCGTCTAAAATTCATGAAACTTGGCATGCTATCATGGGATGGCACCCGACATTCTGTGGTATTTTTCATGTCCATTTTGAGAGAAGGCGCACTCGAATAATGACAACCAACAAAGGCATTTTGAAAAAATAGCTGCCACTTTAATATCTCAAACGTTTGTATAATTCAAACCCTGTGCGTTCTGTTAACCATTCACGTGACGCCACGTGTCTTGGTTTTAATGGCTGTAGGAGGTGCCATGCGGATAGCTGCTTGACCTTGACTGAACGGGAGGCGTGCGAGCGCCGTCCGGTGCGCAGGCTAACCAAGAGGCGTGCAAGCTGTCCTCGAATGCGCAGGCTCACCAGGAAGCGTGCGAGCTGTACGCTGCATAGGCTCACTGGGAAGCGAGCCCTTTGACTTCCATGGCCGCTCGCCTTGCTCGCATCCTCTCCATTAATGGAGCCCAAGCCGCAGTTTAATTCGTTTTTTAAATATAAAACAATCATCGCAAACATTTTAGTTAGGACACCCGCATGCAAACTGACAGCTTCCCCAGGAAGCCAAATGAAAATGGGCTGAGCAGGATTTCTACTGCTCTTGATCGGAAACGTTTTAGATAGAACACCCGTATGCAAAGTGAGAGCAGTGCGGGATTTGTGCATCCCTTCAACGCAAACAGTTGTTCTGGATGACCCGTGTGCAACCACGTACAAACAATTTGGTAAGATTTGTCAATCCTTGTTACACTGCGATTTGTCAAAATATGAAGCTAAAAATCACTAGCAGTATCTAATTTTTGCAACTAAAATTCAGTAATTAAGCACAGATTTCATTTGTATATTAAGCAGTCGTTCTTAATTTATGCAAACAGTTTAACTCGACAGCTGAACCGACCAAACTTTTCCCCAATTATTGCCAACCACGTACTGAAATAGCTAGTTCAACTATATATACTAGCTAATTTTAAGTACGTTGTACAGTTCCACCAAATCTATAGTCAAATGAACTGAACAAAATAGCCCCTAAATACTACTACTACTGCAGAGGGGCTTTGTACTACTTCCGGCTGCCTCTCCTCTGCCGAGCACGCTCAGTAAGAGGCGGCGGAGGAGGAGCCTACCGACGAGCTGGGCAACCGCAATACGGCGCGTGCCGCTGTTGCAGCTTCAGCGACGCTCACGTCAAACACCCTCTGCCACTCCAGACAACCCCTCTCGAAGCAGTGGTTCTCCTTGTAGATCTTCTGATTCCTCGCCTCTGAGGTGGCGTGTGCCATGGCCACGGTAGCGGTAAGGATCTTTGCATGCTCAACGAGGCGCTCCTCCTCCTCCCGCAGGAATTCGGTGTAGCGCGCAAAGTCGCTGACGCATGTGTGGGCATCCACCTCCGCCTCCCGCCTTCGGGCGGCGGTGGGGGAGAGGGTGATGACCTTGGCGGTTGACGGTGGGCTGGCGGCCACGGCGGCCGATGACGGGGTGGCGGCCACGACCACCACCTCCCGCCTTCGGGCCACGGTGGCGGAGCGGGTGATGGCCACAATGGCCGGCAGTGGGGTGGAGGCCACGACGGGCACCTCCCGCCTTCGGGCCGCGGCGGCAGAGCGCGCGATGGCCCTGGCTTTCAACGGTGTTGTGGCAGCAACGGCGGTCGGCAGCAGCTACCGACGAGCACCGGCGGCGGAGCGTGTGGTTGGTGTTCCGCGCACACCCAACAGGGACGCCACGCGCACTACACTACGCTGGGGACTGCGCCGTCGCCGCCGTGTAGCCTCCCAGCTGGAGTTGTCCTCTAATGACGACGGAGTGGCTGAGCGACGATGACGGACCGGTGCCATTGGCGATTGTGGGAGAAGCAGACGAGATAAGCTACAGGAAGGGAGGGGAAAATGCGACGCAGGACTCGCCGGCTGTGAGGGTTTTGATAGCAGGCTGGTAAGCATTGGGATTTTGGGGGATTTCACTGAGTTGGGCGGGAAGCTTGCGCGGGAACGGGCTCACCGATGATTCATTGTCGCCACCGTTTGGCCAAAATAACACCCCTGCGCGCTGCGCAAGCTTGCGATGTAAGCCGTCTACGGCAGCGGGGTGACAGGACGCGCGACAGGAGGATGAAATGCCATGTACACATACGGTTAATAAAAAATGTTTGCGATTTAATTACCTACTATACCACCGTCCTGGTTTATAAGTATGATTTAACTAATAAAATACGAATGCATGTCGCCAAAGATTATATAGTTGGATTTGTATTTGAACATAGTTTCCAATTATATAATTTTCAAAACATGCATTAACATTTTGTTGGTTAAATTTGAGGGCAAAGTATGGCACAGAATATAAAGGAGACTATAGACTAGACAGAGGTGGTAGCACACGGCCGCTCTCTATGTAGCGACGCAACTGTCGGCCGGCTTGTAGGCGACCATTTCTTGCCTGTTCAACTGCTCTATGCATGTGGTTGCTTACGGTTCAGGCGGTCACGGCGCGCTCTGCTCGCGTCCCACCGCGCACGCTCTACTCTTGCGTCCCTTCGGGTGCTCCGCCCTCATCCCTCCACGCGCGCTACCAGTGTTTGGGGCCGGCGCATGATCACGCACGTTCGTGTGCAAGTGGTTGCGCTGGGCGCGGCGCGACGATGCAGTTACCCGCTGCAAAAATTGCCATGCGGACGCTGCTACCTCTTGAGCACTGTGTTGGTTTTCCCTTGAAGAGGAAAGGGTGGTGCAGTAAAGCAGCATAAGTATTTCCCTCAGTTTTTGAGAACCAAGGTATCAATCCAGTAGGAGACCACGCGCGAGTCACCTCGTACCTACACAAACAAATAAGAACCTCGCAACCAACGCGATAAAGGGGTTGTCAATCCCTTCACGGCCACTTGCAAGAGTGAGATCTGATAGAGATGATAATAATAAGATAAGTATTTTTGGTATTTTTATGATATAGATTGAAAGTAAAGATTGCAAAATAAAATTGATTGGAAACTTGTATGATGGAAAATAGACCCGGGGGCCATAGGTTTCACTACTGGCTTCTCTCAAGATAGCATAAGTATTACGGTGGGTGAACAAATTATTGTCGAGCAATTGATAGAAAAGCGAATAATTATGAGAATATCTAGGCATGATCATGTATATAGGCATCACGTCCGTGACAAGTAGACCGACTCCTGCCTGCATCTACTACTATTACTCCACACATCGACCGCTATCCAGCATGCATCTAGAGTGTTAAGTTCATAAGAACAGAGTAACGCCTTAAGCAAGATGACATATTGTAGAGGGATAAACTCATGCAATATGATACAAATGCCATCTTTTTATCCTTGATGGCAACAATACAATACGTGTCATTTCCCTTTCTGTCACTGGGATCGAGCACCGCAAGATTGAACCCAAAGCTAAGCACTTCTCCCATTGCAAGAAAGATCAATCTAGTAGGCCAAACCAAACTGATAATTCAAAGAGACTTGCAAAGATAAACCAATCATACATAAAAGAATTCAGAGAAGATTCAAATATTGTTCATAGATAATCTGGATCATAAACCCACAATTCATCGGATCTCGACAAACACACCGCAAAAAGAAGAGTTACATCGAATAGATCTCCAAGAGAATCGAGGAGAACTTTGTATTGAGATCCAAATAGAGAGAAGAAGCCATCTAGCTAATAACAATGGACCCGAAGGTCTGAGGTAAACTACTCACACATCATTGGAAGGGCCATGGAGTTGATGTAGAGGCCCTCCGTGATCAATGCCCCCTCCGGCAGAGCTCCGGAAAAGGCCCCAAGATGGGATCTCTTGGGTACAGAAGGTTGCGGCGGTGGAAATAGGGTTTCGTGATGCTCCTGGATGTTTGCGGGGTATGTGAACATATATAGGAGGAAGAAGTAGGTCGGTGGAGCTACGAGGGGCCCACGAGGGGGAGGGTGCGCCCCCTGCCTCGTGGCCGCCTCGTTGATTGCTTGACGTCCACTCCAAGTCCTCTGGATCACGTTTGTTCCAAAAATCACACTCGCGAAGGTTTCATTCCGTTTGGACTCTGTTTGATATTCCTTTTCTACGAAACACTGAAATAGGCAAAAACAACAATTTGGGCTGGGCCTCCGGTTAATAGGTTAGTCCCAAAAATAATATAAAATTATAAAATAAAGCCCATTAACATCCAAAACATATAATATAATAACATGGGGCAATGAAAAATTATAGATACGTTGGAGACGTATCAGCATCCCCAAGCTTAATTCCTGCTCGTCCTCGAGTAGGTAAATGATAAAAACATAATTTTTGATGTGGAATGCTTTCTAGAATATTCTTCAATGTATTTTCTCTATTGTGGCATGAATGTTCAGATCCAAAAGATTCAAGATAAAAGTTTATTGTTGACATAAAAATAGTAATACTCCAAGTATGCTAATCAAGCAATTATGTCTTATCAAAATACCATAGTCAAAGAAAACTTATCCCTACAAAGTCATATAGTTTGGCCATGCTTCATTTTCGTCACACAAAATGCTCTCATCATGCACAACCCCGATGACAAGCCAAGCAATTGTTTCATACTTAGCCTTTTCAAACTCTTTCAACTTTTACGCAATATATGAGCGCGAGCCATGGACATAGCACTATGGGTGGAATAGAATATGATGATTGAGGTTGTGTGAGAAGACAAAAAGGGAGAAAATCTCAAATTGACACGGATAATCAATGGGCTATGGAGATGCCCACCGATTGATGTCAATGCAAGGAGTAGGGATTTCCATGCAACGGATGCACTAGAGCTATAAATATATGAAAGCTCATCGAAGAAACTAAGTGGGTGTGCATCCAACTCGCTTGCTCACGAAGACCTAAGGCATTTGAGGAAGCCCATCATTGGAATATACAAGCCAAGTTCTATAATGAAAAATTCCCACTAGTATATGGAAGTGACAAAATAAGAGACTCTCTATCATGAAGATCATGGTGCTACTTTGAATCACAAGTGTGGAAAAAGGATAGTAACATTGTCCCTTCTCTCTTTTTCTCTCATTTTTTTCTTTTTTTATTTGGGCCTTCTTTTTTTCTTTTGGCCTCTTTTCTTTCTTTCTTTTTTTCGTCTGGGGTCTCATCCTGACTTGTGGGGGAATCATAGTCTCCATCATCCTTTCCTCACATGGTACAATTCTCTAATGATGATCATCACACTTTTATTTTCTTACAACTCAAGAATTACAACTCGATACTTAGAACAAAATATGACTCTATGTGAATGCCTCCGGTGGTGTACCGGGATTGAGATGAATCAAGAGTGACATGTATGAAAAAATTATGAACGGTGGCTTTGCCACAAATACGATGTCAACTACATGATCATGCAAAGCAATATGACAATGATGATGCGTGTCATAATAAATGGAATAGTGGAAAGTTGCATGGAAATATATCTCGGAATGGCTATGGAAATGACATAATAGGTAGGTATGGTGGCTGTTTGGAGGAAGATATAAGGAGGCTTATGTGTGATAGAGCGTATCGTATCACGGGGTTTGGATGCACCGGCGAAGTGTGCACCAACTCTCAAGGTGAGAAAGAGCAATGCACGGTACCGAAGAGGCTAGCAATGGTGGAAGGGTGAGAGTCCGTACAATCCATGGACTCAACATTAGTCATAAAGAACTCACATACTTGTTGCAAAAATCTACAATTCATCAAAACCAAGCACTACACGCATGCTCCTAGGGGGATAGATTGGTAGAAAAAGACCACCGCTCGTCCCCGACCGCCACTCATAAGGAAAGCAATCAAAGAACACCCCATGCTTCAAATTTGTCACATAACATTCACCATACGTGCATACTACGAGACTTCCAACTTCAACACAAGTATTCATCAATTTCACAATTACTCAACTAGCACACTTCTAATATTACCACCTTTATACCTCAAAACCATCTATCATGCATCCAACTTCTCTTAGCATTTAAAATTTATAACCAAAGTGAATTAACATGCTGTTCTAAAGGACTCTCAAAATGATATAAGTGAAGCATGAGAGATCAATTATTTCTATAAAGTAGAACCACTGCCGTGCTCTAAAAGATATAAGTGGAGCACTAGAGCAAAAACTATATAGCTCAAAAGATATAAGTGAAGCACATAGAGTATTCTAATAAATTCCAATTCATGTGTGTCTCTCCCAAAAGGTGTGTACAGCAAGGATGATTGTGGTAAACTATAAAGTAAAGACTCAAATCATACAAGACGCTCCAAGCAAAACACATATCATGTGGCGAATAAAAATATAGCTCCAAGTAAAGTTACCGATAGACGAAGACGAAAGAGGGGATGCCTTCCGGGGCATCCCCAAGCTTAGGCTTTTTGGTGTCCTTGGATTTTACCTTGGGGTGCCTTGGGCATCCCCAAGCTTAGGCTCTTTCCACTCCTTGTTCCATAATCCATCAAATCCTTACCCAAAACTTGAAAACTTCACAACACAAAACTTAAAAGAAAATCTTCGTGAGCTCCGTTAGTAAAAGAAAACAAACCACCACTTCAAGGTACTGTAATGAACTCATTCTTTATTTATATTGGTGTTAAAGCTACTGTATTCCAACTTCTCTATGATTTATAAACTCTGTTACTAGCGATAGATTCATCAAAATAAGCAAACAACACACGAAAAACAGTATCTGTCAAAAACAGAATAGTCTGTAGTAATATGTAGGTTTATAATACTTATGGAACTCCAAAAATTCTAAAATAAATTGCTGGACGTGAGGAATTTATCTATTAATCATCTGCAAAAAGAATTAAGTAAATAGAACTCTCCAATAAAAAATGGCATCAATTCTCGCGAGCACTAAAGTTTCTGTTTTTTACAGCAGGATCAAAAAGACTTTCCCCAAGTCTTCCCAACGGTTCTACTTGGCACAAACACTAATTAAACACAAAAAACACAACAAAAACAGAGGCTAGATAAATTATTTATTACTAAACAGGAGAAAAAACAAAGGAATAAAAAGAAAATTGGTTTGCCTCCCAACAAGCGCTATCGTTTAACGCCCTTAGCTAGGCATAAAAGCAAGGATATATCTAGGTATTATCATCTTTGGTATTTATCTTTTTAATGGAGTTATGCTTGAATCCAGGAGGTTCCTTAGGTTTCCCTTCATACTCGGAGATTTTTAGATCTAGAGCATCCAACCGCTTACTGCAAAGTGTAATCAATGTATTCATGCGGTGAAGGTTCCCTCCAACATTTTTAAGAGGTTCAATAGATTTTTGTAATTCGCATAATTTCTGTAAGATTTTGGTTCCCTCAGGAGATGGTCCCTTTTGTGGGGGAAGTGTTCCTACTATCCCTTCTATAATTTCATAAGAAACACTAGGATCAATATCAATAAAAGTCCCCTTGGCGTCAAAATCAAGGAGTTGCCTATGGGGTATGGTGAGCCCAATATAAAAATTACGAAGTAAAATATTAGAGTGTCCCTCTATAGTGCAATCACGATAAGATTTTATCATCCTATACCAAGCATCTTTTAAGTTTTCTCCTTGTCTTTGTTTGAAGCGGAGAACTTCAAAATTGGGAGATAGAGGAGTAGATAAAGGACTAGCCATAACGACAAAGCAAGCGGAAAAGAGGCGGACGGAAAAAGAGGGCGAATAAAATGGCAAGGGTGAAGTGGGGGAGAGGAAAACAAGAGGCAAATGGCAAATAGTGTAATGCGAAGGATAAGAGTTGTGATGGGTACTTGGTATGTCTTGACTTGGCGTAGATCTCCCCGGCAACGGCGCCAGAAATCCTTCTTGCTACCTCTTGAGCACTGCGTTGGTTTTCCCTTGAAGAGGAAAGGGTGGTGTAGTAAAGCAGCGTAAGTATTTCCCTCAGTTTTTGAGAACCAAGGTATCAATCCAGTAGGAGACCACACACGAGTCACCTCGTACATACACAAACAAATAAGAACCTCGCAACCAACACGATAAAGGGGTTGTCAATCCCTTCACGTCCACTTGCAAGAGTGAGATCTGATAGAGACGATAATAATAAGATAAGTATTTTTGGTATTTTTATGATATAGATTGAAAGTAAAGATTGCAAAATAAAATAGATTGGAAACTTGTATGATGGAAAATAGACCCGGGGGCCATAGGTTTCACTAGTGGCTTCTCTCAAGATAGCATAAGTATTATGGTGGGTGAACAAATTACTATCGAGCAATTGATAGAAAAGCGAATAATTATGAGAATATCTAGGCATGATCATGTATATAGGCATCACGTCCGTGACAAGTAGACCGACTCCTGCCTGCATCTACTACTATTACTCCACACATCGACCGCTATCCAGCATGCATCTAGAGTATTAAGTTCATAAGAACAGAGTAACGCCTTAAGCAAGATGATATGATGTAGAGGGATAAACTGATGCAATATGATATAAACCCCATCTTCTTATCCTCGATGGAAACAATACAATGCATGTCGTTTCCCTTTCTGTCACTGGGATCGAGCACCGCAAGATTGAACCCAAATCTAAGCACTTCTCCCATTGCAAGAAAGATCAATCTAGTAGGCCAAACCAAACTGATAATTCGAAGAGACTTGCAAAGATAAACCAATCATACATAAAAGAATTCAGAGAAGATTCAAATATTGTTCATAGATAATCTGGATCATAAACCCACAATTCATCGGATCTCGACAAACACACCGCCAAAAATAAGAGTTACATCGAATAGATCTCCAAGAGAATCGAGGAGAACTTTGTATTGAGATCCAAAGAGAGAGAAGAAGCCATCTAGCTAATAACTATGGACCCGAAGGTCTGAGGTAAACTACTCACACATCATCGGAAGGGCCATGGAGTTGATGTAGAGGCCCTCCGTGATCAATGCCCTCTCCGGCGGAGCTTCAAAAAAGGCCCCAAGATGGGATCTCTTGGGTACAGAAGGTTGCGGTGGTGGAAATAGGGTTTCGTGGTGCTCCTGGATGTTTGCGGGGTATGTGAACATATATAGGAGGAAGAAGTAGGTCGGCGGAGCTATGAGGGGCCCACGAGGGGAGGGCGCGCCCAGGGGGGTAGGCGCGCCCCCTGCCTCGTGGCTGCCTTGTTGATTGCTTGACATCCACTCCAAGTCCTCTGGATCACGTTTGTTCCAAAAATCACGTTCCCAAAGGTTTCATTCCGTTTGGACTCCGTTTGATATTCCTTTTCTACGGAACACTGGAATAGGCAAAAGAACAGCAATTTGGGATGGGCCTCCGGTTAATAGGTTAGTCCCAAAAATAATATAAAAGCATAAAATAAAGCCCATTAACATCCAAAACAGATAATATAATAGCATGGAACAATCAAAAATTATAGATACGTTGGAGATGTATCAGACGCGCAGAGAATCCACGCCGCCCGACCCCCTTTTATTCCTGCGGCCATTTACCTTCATATCTCATCTCACACGACACAATAAGCACACCCACGAGGACACATACAGAGAGGACATCTAGCGGTTCCAATGGTGCTCCTCGTGGCTCCAATGGCGCTCCCAGCGGCCGACGACGACAACGGCGGGCAGTTCACCACGCATCACGTAGTGGACACCCACGTGAGGGGGAAGGCCCTCTCGGTGGTGTACACGAACAATTTGGTCTCGGTGGAGAGCTCCATCCAAACTATGGAGCAATTCCTTGCCGAGGACAAGTGCCGAGTGGTCGGCTTCGACCTCGAGTACACCATCGGTCGTGCCGGGCATGATCAGAAGGTTGCCGTTGCCCAGTTGTGCGTGCGACATGACGTCCTCGTCTACCACTACCACCTTGCCACAAGGCCTTGCGAGCATTTCTCCAGGTTTATCAACAGCTCCGACTACAGTTTCGCTATGGTGGACACCACCAACGATCTAAAAGCGCTCAAGGTTTCGGACTTGAAATTCCCGAATCTTGTCAACATCCAAAGCCACTACAAGGTCTGGGGCAGCGACAAAAACAAACTGAACTCCCTGGTTGACCTCGCCTCGGCACCATCGGCCCCTACTACATGAAGATGAAGGATGAGAGCAATAAGGACAGGAACACCTGGCACAGTGTGTGGCATAAGAGACTGGATGAACAACATGCCAAGTACACGGCCATGGACATGTACAGGCGGATCGTTGACATGAGGAAATGTCTTCTTCCTAACCCAGATGAGGGATCGAGCCACATAGGGTGGCGGGAGCGTCACAAGAAGTAGATGACTACACGATTGTTTCTCCTATTTTAGAATGCACGCAATTGTTTATTGAGGTGTGTGCGAATGATCTGTATAGTCACTTACGTAATTGGATGTTTATTTCAGTTATATATATACATGTTATTCTACTGTAGACAGAGCAAATCACATGGCTTATTAGCAGCAATCGTCTGTGTTATTATTGGTCTTCGCACACATTTCTGATTACGGACCTGTTTGTCGTGTATCACACACACCTTGATCTGGCTGACCGTTTCTTTTGTGTTGCCTAATCACAAACAGCTCATCCGAGTGAACCGTATGATCTATATCGCACACGCCTTCATCAGGCTGCCCATTTCTTTTGTTTTGCCTCATCGCAAACAGTTCATTGAGTTGAACCGTATGCCGTACATCGCACACGCAACTAAAATCTTAACCGTGTTTGATAGCTCCGCCATCACAAATGTTTTGCATGTTTTTGATGGTTCTTTTACACCACCATTTGCGATTATGGCATCGCACACAGTTTCGTCAAAGGGTCTCTGATTGTAGTGTCGCGTTTGGACCATCCTATAGTAGTGACTCACGGTTGCTTTGCTCCCCCCTTTCCTCCCTTTCTATATCTGGTTATCGCAACCAGATGTTGGAGCCCAGGAGCCAGACGCCATCGATGACAACTCCTACTACACTGGAGGTGCCTACTACTATGTGCAAACCACCGACGACGACTAGGGGTAGTTTAGGAGGATCCCAAGCAGGAGGCCTGCGCCTCTTTCGATTTGTATTCCAGTTTGTGCTAGCCATCTTATGGCAACTTGTTTAACTTATGTCTGTACTCAGATATTGTTGTTTCCGCTGACTCGTCTATGATCGAGCTCTTGTATTCGAGCCCTCGAGGACCCTGGCTTGTAATATGATGCTTGTATGACTTATTTTATTTTTAGAGTTGTGTTGTGATATCTTCCCGTGAGTCACTAATCTTGATCGTACACGTTTGCGTGTATGATTAGTGTACGATTGAATCGGGGGCATCATAAGTCCTGCTTTGCGGGGTCTCCGCATGATGACTATGGTCAAATAGAGTAGCTACAAATTTCTCCTTGAGCTGTTGTGCTAGAGGAGGAAGAAGAACAAGGCTAGCCCTACTCCTCTCTCTATATGGGGGTGTGTGATCTCCAAGGTCTGAACCCTTTGCATGGGGAAGCCTGGGGGTTTATATAGGCCTACCCCCCAGGGGTACAATGGTAATCCGGCCGGGTGTAGGACTCGGCCGTTAGTGTCTCTGGACGCCGGCTTCTGGGGCCCGCCGCTTGGTGGGTCCCGCCGGCTATTGTGTACTCGACCGACAAGCCGCGCCCGCCGCTTGCGGGTCTGGTTGATCGCTTTGTACTGTAGCCTTGCTACTGATGATGGATGCTTTGTCGGGGGCATCGTGGTTACAGTCCTGCCGCCTGGCGGGCGTTCACTGTAGCCACACCCCGTCTCTTCTGGTTAATGGTGCACAGACTTTGAGGATGGAGGGGGCCGCCTTCTAGGAGGCGGCCCGCCCCCGTTGCCGCCTGCTGGGGATTCACCGCCTTCTGGGGCTCGTCGACAGGTAGGGCCCGCTGCCTGCGGGCCGTACCGACCAGCCATCGTGGGAGTGTAGTTCCCTATGTAGTAGGTGATGTCACGGGCAGCGTGGCTACAGTACCCCGCCGGGTGAGGGGCGTCCGCTGGGTACGCCCGTACTTTAGCCGCGCTCAGCCCTAGATTCGGGGGTGGCAGGTCGCACTGTAGCCACGTCCCGTCCTGTCGCAGTTATGTGGGTGCAAACTTTGAGGGTACGAGGGGCCGCCTGTTAGGAGCCGGCCTCCTCGTAGCCGCCTTCTAGTGTCCTGCCGCCTTCTAGCAGCCGTCCTCCTAGACCAGCCAGCCCAAGAAGTCGGCTATTCGTCCAGGAGGTGTGAGGGGCATAGGTAGCCCCGATGTCTTGAAATACCATAGGGAGCCGATGAGGCTACTCGCGGTCATTTACTCCGAAAGTAGTCCCCGAAGCTGGTGAGGTGCCACGGCTGAAAATCAAGGTGCCTCAGCAGCTTCCTACTCCAAGTGATCTGGAAACCTTGCTTCATCCGTCTTCTGGTAATGCCGACTGCTAGGAGCAGGCCAGGGAGCAGTCGGCCGCCTGGTGAATTTGAATCATCGTGATAGGGGTCGGGTGGTTCGCCAGCCAAGTGGCTGGATTGCCGCCCGTTGCTCGCATGCCACGTGGCGCCAGCTCACCAGGCCGGCCTTCCAGCCCATGCCATGACGGGACGCCGCCACAGGCCTAGGCTGCCACTACAAGGCCTCAGCGCACGCGCGGATCCACTACGGCCGAGGCAGGCGGTTGCGCTTCCCGCGCGTGTTGAATATACGCCGTTATGGCGCGATAAATGCGGGATCATGGGGGAGTGGGCGCAGTTAACCTCACAGCCCCACGTCGCACCCCCTCGGCTCCGCCGCCAGGGGGCTATAAGTAGGGGGAGGAGGGGGCGGCAGAACGCACGCGCCGCCCTCCTCTCCCTTTGCCTTCTTCTTTCTCTGCCTCCATTGCCACTTCACTACAGCTGTGCTGCCGCTCGTCGCCGGAGCCCTCCCACATATGCTCCTGCAAGGCTTCTCCGCCCCGTTCATCTCGCCGCGCCACTTTCGAGCTCCCGCGTCCATGGCGTGCGGCGGCGAGCGCTCCGGGGACTGGGATGTCTCCAACGTCCACGATGACCACCTCATCTTCCTTCGAGAGAGGAGGTGGCTGCCCTGCGTGACGTACGTAAAGCTGCGCGTTCCTCCTGAGGCGGAGATCTCACCGGCACCGGCGGACGGTGAACGCGTCGTCTTCCGGTCGCACTTCCTCCGCGGCTTCGGCCTACCAGCGAGAAGCTTCTGTTGGGGATCGTAGTAATTTCAAAATAGTTCCTATGCACACGCAAGATCATGGTGATGCATAGCAACGAGAGAGAAGAGTATCGTCCACGTACACTCGTAGACCGTAAGCGGAAGCGTTATGAGAACGCGATTGATGTAGTCGTACGTCTTCACGATCCGACCGATCCAAGTACCGAACATAAGGCACCTCCGAGTTCAGCACACGTTCAGCTCGATGACGTCCCATGAACTCCCATCCAGCAGAGCTTCACAGGAGAGTTCCATCAGCACGACAACGTGATGACGGTGATGATGTTGCTACCGACGCAGGGCTTCGCCTAAGCACCCCTACGATATGATCGAGGTGGATTATGGTGGAGGGGGCACCACACACGGCTTGGAATAATAAACTTGTGTGTCCTAGGGTGCCCCTGCCCCCGTATATAAAGGAGCAAGGGGGGAGGCCGGCCGGCTCTTGCAGGGCGCGCTAGGAGGAGGAGTTCTCCTCCTAGTAGGAGTAGGACTCCCCTTTCCTACTCCTACTAGGAGTGGGAAAGGAAGGAGGAGAGGGAGAAGGAAAGGGGGGCGTTGCCCCCCTTCCCTAGTCCAATTCGGACCAGAAGGGGAGGGGGCACGCGGCCTGCCCTGGTCAGCCCTCTCTCTCCACTAAGGCCCATGTGGCCCATTACTTCTCCCGGGGGGTTCCGGTAACCCTCCGGCACTCCGGTTTTCTCCGAAATCACCCGGAACACTTCCGGTATCCGAATATAGTCGTCCAATATATCAATCTTTATGTCTCAACCATTTCGAGACCCCTCTTCATGTCCGTGATCACATCCGGGATTCCGAACTACCATCGGTACATCAAATCACATAAACTCATAATACCGATGGTCACCAAACGTTAAGCGTGCGGACCCTACGGGTTCGAGAACTATGTAGACATGACCGAGACACATCTCCGGTCAATAACCAATAGCGGAACCTGTATGCTCATATTGGATCCTACATATTCTACGAAGATCTTTATTGGTCAAACCGCATAACAACATACGTTGTTCCCTTTGTCATCGGTATGTTACTTGCCCGAGATTCAATCGTCGGTATTCCAATACCTAGTTCAATCTCGTTACCGGCAAGTCTCTTTACTCGTTCTGTAATACATCATTCATCCCGCAACTAACTCATTAGTTGCAATGCTTGCAAGGCTTAAGTGATGTGCATTACCGAGAGGGCCCAGAGATACCTCTCCGACAATCGGAGTGACAAATCCTAATCTCGAAATACGCCAACCCAACATGTACCTTTGGAGACACCTGTAAAGATCCTTTATAATCACCCAGTTACGTCGGTATCTCAGTACCTAGCTCAATCTGATTACCGGCAAGTCTCTTTACTCGTTCCGTAATGCATCATCCCGCAACTAACTCATTAGTTGCATTGCTTGCAAGGCTTATAGTGATGTGCATTACCGAGAGGGCCAAGAGATACCTCTCCGACAATCGGAGTGACAAATCCTAATCTCGATCTATGCCAACTCAACAAGTACCATCAGAGACACTTGTAGAGCACCTTTATAATCACCCAATTACATTGTGACATTTGGTAGCACACAAAGTGTTCCTTCGGTAATCGGGAGTTGCATAATCTCATAGTCATAGGAACATGTATAAGTCATGAAGAAAGCAATAGCAGTAAACTAAAATGATCAAGTGCTAAGCGAACGGAATGGGTCAAGTCAATCACATCATTCTACTAATGATGTGATCCCATTTATCAAATGAAAACTCATGTCTATGGTTAGGAAACATAACCATCTTTGACCAACGAGCTAGTTAAGTAGAGGCATACTAGTGACACTCTGTTTGTCTATGTATTCACACATGTATTATGTTTTCGGTTAATACAATTCTAGCATGAATAATAAACATTTATCATGAAATAAGGAAATAAATAATAACTTTATTATTGCCTCTAGGGCATATTTCCTTTAGTCTCCCACTTGCACTAGAGTCAATAATCTAGATTACACAGTAATGATTCTAACACCCATGGAGCCTTGGTGCCGATCATGTTTTGCTCGTGAGAGAGGCTTAGTCAACGGGTCTGCAACATTCAGATCCATATATATATATTGCAAATCTCTATGTCTCCCACCTGGACTTGATCACTGATGGAATTGAAGCGTCTCTTGATGTGTTTGGTTCTCTTGTGAAATCTGGATTCCTTTGCCAAGGCAATTGCACCAGTATTGTCACAAAAGATTTTCATTGGACCCAATGCACTAGGTATGACACCTAGATCAGATATGAACTCCTTCATCCAGACTCCTTCATTTGCTGCTTCCGAAGCAGCTATGTACTCCGCTTCACACGTAGATCCCGCCAGGACGCTTTGTTTAGAACTACTCCAACTGACAGCTCCACCGTTCAATGTAAACACGTATCCGGTTTGCGATTTAGAATCGTCTGGATCGGTGTCAAAGCTTGCATCGACATAACCATTTACGACGAACTCTTTGTCACCTCCATAAACGAGAAACATATCCTTAGTCCTTTTCAGGTATTTTAGGATGTTCTTGACCGCTGTCGAGTGATCCACTCCTGGATTACTTTGGTACCTCCCTGCTAAACTAATAGCAAGGCACACATCAGGTCTGGTACACAACATTGCATACATGATAGAGCCTATGGCTGAAGCATAGGGAACACTTTTCATTTTCTCTCTATCTTCTGCAGTGGTCGGGCATTGAGTCTTACTCAACTTCACACCTTGTAACACAGGCAAGAACCCTTTCTTAGCTTGTTCCATTTTGAACTTCTTCAAAACTTTATCAAGGTATGTGCTTTGTGAAAGTCCAATTAAGCGTCTTGATCTATCTCTATAGATCTTGATGCCCAATATATAAGAAGCTTCACCGAGGTCTTTCATTGAAAAGCTCTTATTCAAGTATCCTTTTATGCTATCCAGAAATTCTATATTATTTCCAGTCAACAATATGTCATCCACATATAATATTAGAAATGCTACAGAGCTCCCACTCACTTTCTTGTAAATACAGGCTTCTCCAACAGTCTTTATAAAACCATATGATTTGATCACACTATCAAAACGTTTATTCCAACTCCGAAAGGCTTGCACCGGTCCATAAATGGATCGCTGGAGCTAGCACACTTTGTTAGCACCCTTTGGATTGATAAAACCTTCAGGTTGCATCATATACAACTCTTCTTCCAGAAATCCATTTAGGAATGCAGTCTTCACATCCATTTGCCAAATTTCATAATCATAAAATGCGGCAATTGCTAACATGATTCGGACGGACTTAAGCATCACTACGGGTGAGAAGGTCTCATCATAGTCAACTCCTTGAACTTGTCGAAAACCTTTCGCAACAAATCGAGCTTTGTAGATAGTCACGTTACCGTCAGCGTCAATCTTCTTCTTGAAGATCCATTTATTCTCGATGGCTTGCCGATCATTGAGCAAGTCAACCAAAGTCCACACTTTGTTCTCATACATGGATCCCATCTAATATTTCATGGTCTAAAGCCATTTTGCGTAATCTGGGCTCATCATCGCTTCCTCATAGTTCGTAGGTTCGTCATGATCAAGTAACATGACCTCCAGAACAAGATTACTGTACAACTCTGGTGCGGATCTGTAACGCCCTCGATGCGGCTATATCTCCCACGTGTCGAAGCACGACTTAGAGGCATAACCGCATTGAAAGCAATGTCACAAGTGAGGTAATCTTTGCACAACCCATGTAATACATAAGGGAAAGAGATACATAGTTGGCTTACACTCGCCACTTCACACAATTACATGAATAAAGCATTACATCATCCAAATACAATCAAGGTCCGACTACGGAACCAAAATAAAAGAAGACTACCCCAAATGCTACACAGATCCCCGATCGTCCCGACTGGGCTCCACTACTGATCAACTAGAACGAAACAACACAAAGGACAAGATCTTCATCGAGCTCCTCCTTGAGCTTGGTTGCGTCATCTGCACGGTATCCTCGGCACCCGCAATCTAGTTTTGGAAGTATCTGTGAGCCACGGGGACTCAGTAATCTCGCACCCTCGCGATCAAGACTATTTAAGCTTATGGGTAAGGTAAAGGTATGAGGTGGAGCTGCAGCAAGCGACTAACATATATGGTGGCTAACATACGCAAATGAGAGCGAGAAAGAGAAGGCAAGGCACGAGCGAAAAACTATGATCAAGAAGTGATCCTATAACAACCTACGTCAAGCATTACTCCAACACCGTGTTCACTTCTCGGACTCCGCCGAGAAGAGACCATCACGGTTACACACGCGGTTGATGTATTTTAATTAAGGTCAACTTCAGGTTTTCTACAACCGGACATTAACAAATTCCCATCTGCCCATAACCATGGGCACGGCTTTCGAAAGTTCAAATCCCTGCAGGGGTGTCCCAACTTAGCCCATCACAAGCTCTCACGGTCAACGAAGGATATTCCTTCTAGTGGGAAGACCCGATCAGACTCGGAATCCCGGTTACAAGACATTTCGACAATGGTAAAACAAGTCCAGCAAGACCACCCGCTGTGCCGACAAATCCCGATAGGAGCTGCACATATCTCGTTCTCAGGGCACACCAGATAAGCTAAGCATACGGGAGCCAACGTAACCCAAGTTTCCAAGGGACGGCCCCGCACGGTGCTCTGGGTTGGACCAACACTTAGACAAGCACTGTCCCGGGGGTTTAAAATAAAGATGACCCTCGGGATGCGCGACTCCCAAGGGAAAAAGACTAGGTGGCAAATGGTAAAACCAAGGTTGGGCCTTGCTGGAGGAGTTTTATTCAAGGCTAACTGTCAAGGGGTTCCCATTATAACCCAACCGTGTAAGGAACACAAAATCCGGGAACATAACACCGATATGACGGAAACTAGGGCAGCAAGAGTGGAACAAAACACCAGGCATAAGGCCGAGCCTTCCACCCTTTACCAAGTATATAGATGCATTAATTAAATAAGATATATTGTGATATCCCAACAAGTAAACATGTTCCAACAAGGAACAACATCTCCATGTTCCAACAAGGAACAAACTTCATCTTCACCTGCAACTAACAACACTATAAGAGGGGCTGAGCAAAGTGGCAACATAGCCAAACAACGGTTTGCTAGGACAAGGTGGGTTAGAGGCTTGGTTCAACAATATGGGAGGCATGATAAGCAAGTGGTAGGTATCGTAGCATAGGCATAGCAAAAGAGCGAGCAACTAGCAAGCAAAGATTGAAGTGATTTCGAGGGTATGATCATCTTGCCTGAAATCCCGCAAGGAAGAAGAACGAGTCCATGAAGAAGACAAACAAACATAGACGAACGGGTCCTCACAAACGCGACGTTACCGGAACCAACCCGAAGAAGCAAACACCGGAAAGAAAGCACACAACATAGTAAACAACCAACACATGAACATGGTATGATATGCGGGATGCGGTATGTGATGCATATGCATGATTTGCAAGGGAATGAAAGAACCTTGCCTCAACTTGGAAATCCAAGAGTGCCACTGGAAATATGAGGTGATTTCGGTTGAAATCGATATAAAGAACACCGGAATCGGAGACACGGTTTGGAAATGGCAAGCAATTCAAATATGGCACCGGTCTGCGATATACAGCAAGTAGCCATCTAAATGCAACAAGTTAAACATGCTACAGTACCCAAACATGGCAACAAAATACAAGGCAGGGATCCATTCATAATTCTTAACAAAAGATGAACACTGAGCTACGGCCAATTCATCCATTAACAGGTTCAAACAAGCATGGCAAAAGTGCAATTGGTAAACAGATTTCAGACTTAGTGAAATTAACACTTGTCTGGAATTTCAGATCAGGTAGCACACTTTGGAGCATGAAAACTAGATGCTACAGGAACTTAACATGGCAAAGTAAAGCATGGCATGGAGCTACTCAAAGAGCTTAACAAAAGTCCCTTAGTGACCTTGAGCTAAAAGGGATCAGAAAATACAATTGCAAGCATGTGAACATGGCAAAAACATAAACAGATCACAGACTTGGAGAAAAACTGAAGCATGCAAATCAGATATCAAGTAGGCATGTTTACGAGCTCGATGCACTCACTAAAGAGAAAGGCATGACAAACTAAGCATACACCCATCAAGAATACACATTATACAAGATAGACATGGCAAGAACAACAACATAGCATGCACGGATCAACTACAACATCCTCGGCAAAATCGCTAACAAGTAGACAATCTGCCCAGATTCACGAAATAGCAAAAGTAGAGCTCGAGTGACTCAAGCTAGGGTGCTCCATAAATGCAAACAAGGAAATGGATGGATAGAGAACTACAAGATTAACAAATCATCCTTACTGATCATCCTCAAAAGAGGCACGGATCACTAGGAAACAACATGAACATATGACATATTGATCAAAACAGTCCAAGGACTTAGTGGAATTGCTAAGTCCCTGAAATCAGCATTAACGAATGCACCACTTTGCAAGCTTGTGCTAGTCACCACACACATCACAAAAAATACATGGATTGCACCTGTGGAAAGATGGCAAAGCATATAACAAAACACATGTAGAGCTCAGGGGCATATCATGCACACATTAATCATGGCAAAAATGTCAAATAGCTATTTGGTGCAGCAGATCTGACAATAAACTCAAATAGCACTCTTCCAACAGCATTTCGGGCATCAAGATGAGCTCAAATGAAAATGATGGAATGAGATGAAATGATGTACTCTCTGAGACGAACATTTTGATATGCTACATGCCCAAAACGGAGCCATGGATGATGAGTTATGACATGATGAACATGGGCATTTGAAACTGGAAATCTCGGGGACTTAGTCAAAATTCGCAGACAGAAAAAAATATGATGAGCGTTGGATACTAAAGTGTGCTCCGGGCGAGGCTTAGCAGGACGCTCACCAAGTGGGCTCGGCCCAGGACGACGGAGGACGAAGCGGGCCGGAGGTGGGGTTGCTGGGCCAGGGAGGCTGGGCTGGACCGCGGGTGGAGCGGGCCGGACGCGGGGCCCACGCGGGGGTCGTTGGCGTCCTCGCGCTCTACCGACGTAGAGGACGTAGGGCGGCGGCGGTTGCCCAGCCGGATCTCGCCGGATCCGGCCCGGAGCTGCGAGCTAGCGACGGCGGAAGGCGGATCCGGGCATGGCGCCCCCGGATCCGGCGACGACGAGGCCGGACGGCGACCGGAGCGGCGTCGCGCGAAGAGCAGGCGAGGCGCGGTTGGGGACGGCGTCGCGGGGCGGCGGCGCGCCCGGCGAGGCAACGGAGGCTGACGGCGGCGGAGTCGGCAGCGCACGGTTCCTGAGGCGGCGGGGCACACGCGGGAGGCCGTGGGTAGGCGGCGGGGAGATGGGCCCGCACGGGCCCGATCTGGGCTCCGCGGGCCGTGTGGTGGAGACGGCGGCGATCGCTGATGTGGCAGGCGCGGAATGGCTGCAGCGGGCGGCGCGATTTTCGTCCGTCCGGGATGTACATGTCCTGCGGGCGAGAGAGGAAGAGAAATTAGGGTTTGACCGCGAAGTTCGGAGGGGATCACATATTTATAGGTAGAGGGAGCTAGGAGAGTCCAAATTAGGTGCGGTTTTCAGCCACACGGTCATGATTGAACGGCCGAGATGATGGAGGAGGTTTAAGTGGGTTTTGGGCCACTTTGGGGGGGGGTGTTGGGCTGCAACACACACGAGGCCTTTTCGGTCCCTCGGTTAACCGTTGGAGTATCAAACGAAGTCCAAATGGCACGAAACTTGACAGGCGGTCTACCGGTAGTAAACCAAGGCTGCTTGGCAAGTCTCGGTCCAATCCGGAATTTTTTAATCCCCGCACATGAAAAGAGGTAGAAAGGGACCCCGGGTGACATAGGAGCGTCCGATTGCAAAACGGACAACGGGGAAAAAGCTCGGATGCATGAGACGAACATGTATGCAAATGAAATGCACATGATGACATGATATGCAATGCATGACACGCAAGAAATGACAAGGCAACAACAACGAATAACTAGACGACACCTGGCACATCGGTCTCGGGGCGTTACAGGATCTTACTCTGGTTGACCTACGAGGTTCGGTAGTAACTAGATCTGAAGTTTCATGATCATCATCATTGGCTTCCTCACTAATTGGTGTAGGTGTCATAGGAACCGGTTTATGTGATGGACTACTTTCCAATAAGGGACCAGGTACAGTTACCTCATCAAGTTCTACTTTCCTCCCACTCACTTCTTTCGAGAGAAACTCCCTCTCTAGAAAGGATCCATTCCTAGCAAAAAATGTCTTGCCTTGGGATCTGTGATAGAAGGTGTACCCAACAGTCTCCTTTGGGTATCCTATGAAGACACATTTCTCCGATTTAGGTTCGAGCTTATCAGGTTGAAGTTTTTTACATAAGCATCGCAACCCCAAACTTTAAGAAACGACAACTTTGGTTTCTTGCCAAACCATAGTTCATAAGGCGTCGTCTCAACAGATTTAGATGGTGCCCTATTTAACATGAATGCAGCTGTCTCTAAAGCATAACCCCAAAACGATAGCGGTAAATCAGTAAGAGACATCATAGATCGCACCATATCTAGTAAAGTATGATTACGACGTTCGGACACACCATTACATTGTGGTGTTTCGGGTGGCTTGAGTTGCGAAACTATTCCGCATTGTTTCAAATGAAGACCAAACTCGTAACTCAAATATTCTCCTCCACAATCAGATCGCAGAAACTTTATTTTCTTGTTATGATCATTTTCCACTTCACTCTGAAATTCTTTGAACTTTTCAAATGTTTCAGACTTATGCTTCATCAAGTAGATATACCCATATCTGCTCAAATCATCTGTGAAGGTGAGAAAATAACGATACCCGCCATGAGCCTCAACATTCATCGGACCACATACATCAGTATGTATGATTTCCAACAAATCTGTTGCTCACTCCATAGTTCCGGAGAACGACATTTTAGTCATCTTGCCCATGAGGCATGGTTCGCAAGTACCAAGTGATTCATAATCAAGTGATTCCAAAAGTCCATCAGAATGGAGTTTCTTCATGCGCTTTACACCAATATGACCTAAACGGCAGTGCCACAAATAAGTTGCACCATCATTATCAACTCTGCATCTTTTGGCTTCAACATTATGAATATGTATATCACTACTATCGAGATTCATTAAAAATAGACCACTCTTCAAGGGTGCATGACCATAAAAGATATTACTCATGTAAACAGAACAACCATTATTCTCTGATTTAAATGAATAACCGTCTCGCATCAAATAAGATCCAGATATAATGTTCATGCTCAACGCTGGCACCAAATAACAATTATTCAGGTCTAAAACTAATCTCGAAGGTAGATGTAGAGGCGTGCTGACGACGATCACATCGACTTTTGGAACCATTTCCCACGCGCATCGTGACCTCGTCCTTAGCCAATCTTCGCTTAATCCGTACTCCCTGTTTCGAGTTGCAAATATTAGCAACAGAACCAGTATCAAATACCCAGGTGCTACTGCGAGCTTTAGTAAGGTACACATCAATAACATGTATATCACATATAACTTTGTTTACCTTGCCATCCTTCTTATCTGGCAAATACTTGGGGCAGTTCCGCTTCCAGTGACCCGTCCCTTTGCAGTAGAAGCACTCAGTCTCAGGCTAAGGTACAGACTTGGGTTTCTTCTGTTGAGCAGCAACTTGTTTGCTGTTCTTCTTGAAGTTCCCTTTCTTCTTCCCTTTACCCCTTTTCTTGAAACTGGTGGTCTTGTTGACCATCAACACTTGATGCTCCTTCTTGATTTCTACCTCCGCAGCCTTTAGCATTGCGAAGAGCTCAGGAATTGTCTTATCCATCCCTTGCATGTTATAGTTCATCACGAAGCTCTTGTAGCTTGGCGGCAGTGATTGAAGAATTCTGTCAATGACACTATCATCCGGAAGATGAACTCCCAGTTGAATCAAGTGATTGTTATACCCAGACATTTTGAGTATATGTTCACTGACAGAACTATTCTCATCCATCTTGCAGCTGTAGAACTTATTGGAGACCTCATATCTCTCAATCCGGGCATTTGCTTGAAATATTAACTTCAACTCCTGGAACATCTCATATGCTCCATGACATTCAAAACATCGTTGAAATCCCGGTTCTAAGCCGTAAAGCATGGCACACTGAACTATCGAGTAGTCATCAGCTTTGCTTTGCCAACCGTTCATAACATTTGGTTCAGCTCCTGCAGCAGGTTTGGCACCTAGCGGTGCTTCCAGGACATAATTCTTCTGTGCAGCAATGAGGATAATCCTCAAGTTACGGACCCAATCCGTGTAATTGCTACCATCATCTTTCAACTTTGCTTTCCCAAGGAACGCATTAAAATTCAACGGAACAACAACACGGGCCATCTATCTACAATAACATAGACAAGCAAAATACTATCATGTACTAAGTTCATGATAAACTAAAGTTCAATTAATCATATTTAAGAACTCCCACTTAGATAGATATCCCTCTAATCATCTAAGTGATCATGTGATCCAAATCAACTAAACCATGACCGATCATCACGTGAAATGGAGTAGTTTTCAATGGTGAACATCACTATGTTGATCATATCTACTATATGATTCACGCTCGACCTTTCGGTCTCAGTGTACCGAGGCCATATCTGCATATGCTAGGCTCGTCAAGTTTAACCCGAGTATTTCTGCGTGTGCAAAACTGGCTTGCACCCGTTGTATGTGAACGTAGAGCTTATCACACCCGATCATCACGTGGTGTCTCGGCATGACGAACTTTGGCAACGGTCCATACTCAGGGAGAACACTTGTACCTTGAAATTTAGTGAGAGATCATCTTATAATGCTACCGTCAATCAAGCAGAATAAGATGCATAAAGGATAAACATCACATGCAATCAATATAAGTGATATGATATGGCCATCATCATCTTGTGCCTTTGATCTCCATCTCCAAAGCACCGTCATGATCACCATCGTCACCGGCATGACACCTTGATCTCCATCGTAGCATCATTGTCGTCTCGCCAAATATTGCTTCTATGACTATCGCTACCGTTTAGTGATAAAGTAAAGCAATTACAGGGCGATTGCATTGCATACAATAAAGCAATGATAACCCACAAGTATAGGGGATCGCAACAGTTTTCGAGGGTAGAGTATTCAACCCAAATTTATTGATTCGACACAAGGGGAGCCAAAGAATATTCTCAAGTATTAGCAGCTGAGTTTTCAATTCAATCACACCTGGAAACTTAATATCTGCAGCAAGGTATTTAGTAGCAAAGTAATATGATAGTAGTGGTAACGGTGGCAAAAGTAACAGTAGCAAAAGTAATATTTTTGGGTTTTGTAGTGATTGTAACAATAGCAACGGAAAAGTAAATAAGCGAAGAACAATATATGAAAAGCTCGTATGCATTGGATCGGTGATGGAGAATTATGCCGGATGCGATCGATCATGTAACAGTCATAACCTAGGGTGACACAGAACTAGCTCTAGTTCATCAATGTAATGTAGGCATGTATTCCGAATATAGTCATATGTGCTTATGGAAAAAAACTTGCATGGCATCTTTTGTCCTACCCTCCCGTGGCAGCGGGGTCCTATTGGAGACTAAGGGATATTAAGGCCCCCTTTTAATAGAGTACCAGACCAAAGCATTAACACATAGTGAATACATGAACTCCTCAAACTACGGTCATCACCGGGAGTGGTCCTGATTATTGTCACTTCGGGGTTGCCGGATCATAACACATAGTAGGTGACTATAGACTTGCAAGATAGGATCAAGAACTCTCATATATTGATGAAAACATAATAGGTTCAGATCCGAAATCATTGCACTCGGGCCCTAGTAACAAGCATTAGGCATAGCAAAATCATAGAAACATCAATCTCAGAACATAGTGGATACTAGGGATCAAACCCTAACAAAACTAACTCGATTACATGATAAAACTCATCCAACCCATCATCGTCCAGCAAGCCTACGACGGAATTACTCACACATGGCGGTGAGCATCATGAAATTGGTGATGGAGGAAGGTTGATGATGCCGATGGCGACGGATTCCCCTCTCCGGAGCCCCGAACGGACTCCAGAACAGCCCACCCGAGAGAGTTTAGGGCTTGGCGGCGGCTCCATATCGTAAAACATGATGAATCCTTCTCTCTGATTTTTTCTCCCCGAAAGTGAATATATGGAGTCAAGGTTGAGGTCGGTGGAGCGTCAGGGGGCCCACGAGGCAGGGGGCATGCCCAGGGGGTAGGGCGCGCCCCCACCCTCGTGGACAGGTGGTGGCCCCCCTGACGTGGATCTTTCTTCCAGTATTTTTTTATATATTCCAAAATAATTCTCCGTTGATTTTCAGGTCATTCAGAGAACTTTTATTTCTGCACAAAAATAACACCATGGCAATTCTGCTGAAAAAACGTCAGTCTGGGTTAGTTCCATTCAAATCATGCAAGTTAGAGTCCAAAACAAGGGTAAAAGTGTTTGGAAAAGTAGATACAACGGAGACGTATCAACTCCCCCAAGCTTAAACCTTTGCTTGTCCTCAAGAAATTCAGTTGATAAACTGAAAGTGATAAAGAAAAACTTTTACAAACTCTGTTTGCTCTTGTTGTTGTAAATATGTAAAGCCAGCATTCAAGTTTTCAGCAAAGATTATGAACTAACCATATTCACAATAACATTTAGGTCTCATGTTTACTCATATCAATGACATAATCAACTAGCGAGCAATAATAATAAATCTCGGATGAAAACACTTTCTGAAAACAATCATAATATGATATGACAAGATGGTATCTCGCTAGCCCTTTCTAAGACTGCAAAACATAAATGCAGAGCACCTTTAAAGATCAAGGACTGACTAGACATTGTAATTCATGGTAAAAGAGATCCAGTCAAGTCATACTCAATGTAAACTAATAGTAATGGATGCAAATGACAGCGGTGCTCTCAAACTGGTGCTTTTTTATAAGAGGATGATGACTCAACATAAAAGTAAATGGATAGGCCCTTCGCAGAGGGAAGCATGGATTAGTAGAGGTGCCAGAGCTCGGTGTTGAAATAGATATGAATTATATTTTGAGCGGTATACTTTAATTGTAAACATAATAACCGATATATCTCGATATCTTCCATGCTACACACATTATAGGCGGTTCCCAAACAGAATGGTAAAGTTTATACTCCCCCTCCACCCACAAGCATCAATCCATGGTTTGCTCGAAACAACGAGTGCCTCCAACTAACAAGAGTCCCGGGGGAGTTTTGTTTACAGTTATTTTGATTTGATTTGCATAAATCATGGGATTGGGAATCCCGGTGACCAGCCCTTTTCTCGTGAGTGAGGAGCGGAGTCCACTCCTCTTGAGAATAACCCGCCTAGCATGGAAGATACAGACAGCCCTAGTTGATTCCTGAGCTATTCGAGCATACAAAACAGAATGTTTATTTGAAGGTTTAGAGTTTGGCACATACAAATTTACTTGGAACGGCAGGTAGATACCGTATATAGGTAGGTATGGTGGACTCATATGGAATAACTTTGGGGTTTATGGATTTGGATGCACAAGCAGTATTCCCGCTTAGTACAGGTGAAGGCTAGAAAAAGACTGGGAAGCGACCATCTAGAGAGCGACAACAGTCATGAACATGCATTAAAATTAATCAACACCGAATGCAAGCATGAGTAGGATATAATGCACCATGAACATAAATATCTTAGAGGCTATGTTGATTTTGTTTCAACTACATGCGTGAACATGTGCCAAGTCAAGCCACTCGAATCGTTCAAAAGAGGATACCACCCTATCATACCACATCACAACCATTTTAATAACATGTTGGCACGCAAAGGTAAACCATTATAAGCTCCTAGCTAATTAAGCATGGCATAAGCAACTATAATCTCTAATTGTCATCGCAAACATGTTTCTTTCATAATAGGCTGAATCAGGAACGATGAACCAATCATATTTACAAAAACAAGAGAGGTCGAGTTCATACCAACTTTTCTCATCTCAATAAGCTCATCATATAATCATCATTATTGCCTTTCACTTGCACGACCGAATAGTGTGGATAATAATAATAGTGCACGTGCATTGGACTAAGCTGGAATCTGCAAGCATTCAATTCAAGAGAGAAGACAAGGTAATATGGGCTCTTTGTTAGATCAACAATAATGCATATAAGAGCCACTCAACATTTTCATTATGTTCTTCTCCTCTCGACCCCCAAAGAACAAGAAAAGAAATAAAACTATTTACACGGGAAAGCTCCCAACAAGCAAAAGAAGAACGAGAAATCTTTTTGGGTTTTCTTTTTAATTACTACTACTACAACATGAAAAGTAAACTAGCTAAAAAGCTACAACTAATTTTTTTTGTTTTTTATTAAGGTTTATCAAACACACAAGAAGAAAGCATAAAAAGGAAAATAAACTAGCATGGATATTACAATGAAAAAGTATAAACACCGACAACTAGCATGAGTGTGTGAACATGAATGTAATGTCGGTGAGAAATACATACTCTCTCAAGCTTAGGCTTTTGGCCTAAGTTGGTCTATGGCCACGGTTGTCCTGACGGATATCCAAAGTTGTAGTTGGGGTCGTACTGAGATGCGGCGGCAATTACCTGATGAGCTGCAGCTTGGAGGCGAGCTGTCTCGGCCCTCCTCTCGTACTCGGTCGCCTCCTCCCTGGTTATAAAATATCGCCCCTTTGCCTGAAAGTCAAAGAAAGTAGGAGCAGGGAGGGCGATGTGATAGGTGCGTTGTCTGTCAAAGATTAGTCGGTACTGGAGGAACTGATCGTTCCTCTCAACAAACTGATGACGAACCAGAGCCTCATAATCTAAATAAGAAGGATGCAACTCAATATCATCTCCACGTATGGGTATCTCAAGAAAGTTAGCTATACGAGTTGCATAAATTCCACCAAAGGAATATCCATGAAGACGATTATTATGCAACCTACGTGCAACAATGGCTCCCAAATTATAATGTTTATCTCCTAATACAACACTCCTGAGAACAGTGAGATCAGGGACACACATGTGACATGCTTCATCCTTACCATTGATACACCTACCTATGAAGAGAGCAACATAATGTATAGCAGGAAAATGAATGCTCCCTATGGTAGCTTGTGTTATATCTCTAGACTCTCCCACGGTTATACTAGCAAGAAAATCTCTAAATTCAGATTTGCGAGGTTCACTAACATCACCCCACTGAGGGAGTGTACAAGCAGTGTTAAAATCTTCTAAGTCCATGGTATAAGATTTATCATAAAGATCAATCAGGACAGTTTTAGAATTGCGTGATGATGAGAATTTAAACCTTCTCACAAATGAATCAGTTAAATAGAGGTATTGACGGCACTTATCTGCCTTGAAGCTTTCCAAATCAGCATTACGCACATATGCATCAAATTCCTCTTTAATTCCTTCTTGGATCATGAAATCCTCTGACGGCCATTCACAAGGCCGCACTTGAGCGTCTCTTGGTGGTTCCTCGCCCGCATTGCGTATTGTGGGTCTGGGTCCTTACTTCCTTGAAGAACCACTTGGTACATTTTCCTAAACATATTTCTTCCTCTGAAAAATTTCTGAAATTTCTAGTAACTCAAAATAAAAGTGAACCAAACTCAACAAAATTGATAGCAACTACTCCTACAAGTGCCCAGAGGCTATATCATGCATTAAAACTACTTTTGACCATATAAATTTGACATGCAAGCTCAAGAACAGGGTCACCTAAGCAGAAAAAAATTGCAATTAATAAAGCACTAGAACAAAAACTAATTGGACCATTGGAGGAGTCACATACCGAAGAACAATCCCCCAAAGCAGTTTTGTGAATGGAGCTTTGAGCAAGGAGCAAGGAGATCGAAAATGGTAGCAAGATGAGCTAGAACTCGTGCTTGAGCTGGTTAGTGATTTTTTTGGGAGGAAGAAGGAGTGTGTGGTGGCTGGAATAAGTGGAGGGGAGCCACCATGGGCCCATGAGGCAGGGGGCGCGCCCTGGACCCTCGTGGCCAGGTGCTTGCTCCCCCTGTTGTGTTCTCAGTGCCAGATATTCTCAAATATTCTAGAAAAAAATCATATTTAATTTTCAGGGCATTTCGAGAACTTTTATTTTCGGGGTATTTTTTATTGCATTGGTAATTCAGAAAACAGACAGAAAAATACTATTTTTGCTTTATTTAATATAAATAACAGAAAGTAAAAAAGAGGGTACAGAGAGTTGTGCCTTCTAACTTCATCCATCTCATGCTCATCAAAAGGAATCCACTAACAAGGTTGATCAAGTCTTGTTAACAAACTCATTCTGAATTGCATGAAACCAGAGAATTTTCGAATAACACCAGGTTACCTCAATGGGGATATGCATGTCCCCAACAATAAGAATATCATATTTCTTCTTGATAGTAGGAAGAGGAAATTCAAAACCTACAATAGTAATTGTTGAAATTTTTCCAATAGAATTGATACTGTGGACTTGAGGTTGTTTCCTCGGAAAGTGTACCGTATGCTCATTACCATTAACATGAAAAATGACATTGCCTTTGGTGCAATCAATAACAGCCCCTGCAGTATTCAAAAAGGGTCTTCCAATAATAATAGACATACTATCGTCCTCGGGAATATCAAGAATAACAAAGTCTGTTAAAATAGTAGCATTTGCAACCACAACAGGCACATCCTCACAAATACCGACATGTATAGCAGTTGATTTATTAGTCATTTGCAAAGATATTTCAGTAGGTGTCAACTTATTCAAATCGAGTCTACGATATAAAGAGAGAGGCATAACACTAACACCGGCTCCAAGATCACACAAAGCAGTTTTAACATAGTTTCTTTTAATGGAGCATGGTATAGTTGGTACTCCTGGATCTCCAAGTTTCTTTGGTATTCCACCCTTAAAAGTATAATTAGAAAGCATGGTGGAAATTTCAGCTTCCGGTATCTTTCTCTTATTTGTAACAATTTCCTTCATATATTTAGCATAAGGATTCATTTTAAGCATGTCAGTCAAACACATACACAAAAAGATAGGTCTAATCATTTCAGCAAAGCGAATCCTCATCATCCTTTTTCTTGGATGGATTAGGAGGAAAGGGCATGTGTTTCTGAACCCATGGTTCTCTTTCTTTACCGTGCTTCCTATCAACAAAGTCTCTCTTATCATAACATTGATTATCAAGCTCAACAGCAGTTTCAATCTCTACATCATTGTCATTACTGGGTTGAGCATCAATATGAACATCATCATTAACATTATCACTAGGTTCATGTTCATTACCAGCTTGTGTTTCAGCATCAGAAATAGAAATATCATTGGGATTCTCAGGTGTGTCTACAACAGGTTCACTAGAAGCATGCAAAGTCCTATCATTTTTCTTTTTCTTCCTTTTAGAAGGACTAGGTGCATCTGCATTAGCCCTCTGAGAATCTTGCTCAATTCTCTTAGGATGGCCCTCAGGATACAAAGGTTCCTGGGTCACTTTACCTCCTCTAGTTGCAACTCTAACAACAAAGTCATTATTTTTACTATTCAATCCATTGAGCAAATCATTCTGAGCTTTAAGTACTTGTTCTACTTGAGTGGTAACCATAGAAGCATGTTTACTAATAAGTTTAAGTTCACCTTTAACATTAGCCATATAATCACTCAAGTGTTCAATCATGTAAGCATATGTTTCTATTGTCTACCAACATAAGCATTAAAGTCTTCTTGCTTAACCATAAAGTTATCAAATTGATCCAAACATTGGCTAGCAAACTTAGCAGGAGGGATTTCAACTTTATCATATCTATGGAGAGAATTTACCTTTACTACCTGTGTCGGGTTATCAAGACCATGTATTTCTTCAATAGGCGGCAAATTAAGACCATGTATTTCTTCAATAGGAGGTAAATTCTTAAGACTTCAGCTTTAATACCTTTTTCTTTCATAGATTTCTTTGCCTCTTGCATATCTTTAGGACTGAAAAATAGAATACCCCTTTTCTTAGGAGTTGGCTTAGGAGTTGGTTCAGGAAGTGTCCAATTATTATCATTAGTCAACATATTATTCAATAGAATTTCAGCTTGATCAACAGTTCTTTCCCTGAAAACACAACCGGCACAACTATCCAGGTAATCTCTGGAAGCATCGGTTAGTCCATTATAAAAGATATCAAGTATTTCATTTTTCTTGAGAGGATGATCAGGCAAAGCATTAAGTAATCAGAGAAGCCTCCCCCAAGCTTGTGGGAGACTCTCTTCTTAAATTTGCACAAAATTGTATACTTCCCTTAAAGCAGCTTGTTTCTTATGAGCGGGGAAATATTTAGCAGAGAAGTAGTAAATCATATCCTAGGGACTATGCACACAACCAGGATCAAGAGAATTAAACCATATCTTAGCATCACCCTTTAATGAGAACAGAAATAATTTAAGGATATAATAATAGCGAGTTTTCTCATCATTACTGAACAGGGTAGCTATATCATTTAATTTAGTAAGATGTGCCACAACAGTTTCAGATTCATAGCCATAGAAAGGATCAGATTCAACCAAAGTAATTATATCAGGATCAACAGAGAAATCATAATCCTTATCAGTAATAAAGATAGGTGAAGTAGCATAAGCAGGATCATATTTCATTCTAGCATTCAGAGATTTTTCTTTAAGCTTAGCCAATAGTTTCTTAAGATCACTTCTATCATTGCACGCAAGAAAGTCTCTAGCAGTTTCTTCATCCATAACATAACCCTAAGGAACAACATGCAATTCATATCTAGGGGGAGAATCCTCATCATCACTTTCATCAATATTATCAGTTTCAATAATTTCATTCTCACTAGCCCTAGCAAGTTGTTCATCAAGAAATTCACCAAGTGGCACAGTAGTATCAAGCATAGAAGTAGTTTCATCATAAGTATCATGCAAAGCAGAAGTGGCATCATCAATAACATGCGACATATCAGAATTAATAGCAGAAGCAGGTTTAGGTGTCACAAGTTTACTCAAAACAGAAGGTGAATCAAGTGCAGAGCTAGATGGTAGTTCCTTACCTCCCCTCGTAGTTGAGGGAAAAATCTTGGTTCTTTGATCTTTCAAGTTCTTCATAATGATAAGTAGATATAAATCCCAAGTGACTCAAAGAATAGAGCTATGCTCCCCGGCAACGGCACCAGAAAATAGTCTTGATAACCACAAGTATAGGGGATCGCGACAGTTTTCGAGGGTAGAGTATTCAACCCAAATTTATTGATTCGACACAAGGGGAGCCAAAGAATATTCTCAAGTATTAGCAGCTGAGTTGTGAATTCAACCACACCCGGAAACTTAATATCTACAGCAAGGTATTTAGTAGCAAAGTAATATGATAGTAGTGGTAATGGTGGCAAAAGTAACGGTAGCAAAAGTAATATTTTTGGGTTTTGTAGTGATTGTAACAATAGCAATGGAAAAGTAAATAAGCGAAGAAATATATGTGAAAAGCTCGTAGGCATTGGATCGGTGATGGAGAATTATGCCGGATGCGATCGATCATGTAACATTCATAACCTAGGGTGACACAGAACTAGCTCCAGTTTATCAATGTAATGTAGGCATGTATTCCGAATATAGTCATACGTGCTTATGGAAAAGAACTTGCATGACATCTTTTGTCCTACTCTCCCGTGGCAGCGGGGTCCTATTGGAGACTAAGGGATATTAAGGCCTCCTTTTAATAGAGTACCGGACCAAAGCATTAACACATAGTGAATACATGAACTCCTCAAACTACGGTCATCACTTGGAGTGGTCCGATTATTGTCACTTCAGGGTTGCCGGATAATAACACATAGTAGGTGACTATAGACTTGCAAGATAGGATCAAAAACTCTCATATATTGATGAAAACATAATAGGTTCAGATCTGAAATCGTGGCACTCGGACCCTAGTGACAAGCATTAGGCATAGCAAAGTCATAGCAACATCAACCTCAGAACATAGTGGATACTAGGGATCAAACCCTAACAAAACTAACTTGATTACATGATAAATCTCATCCAACCCATCACCGTCCAGCAAGCCTACGATGGAATTACTCACGCACGGTGGTGAGCATCATGAAATTGGTGATGGAGGAAGGTTGATGATGACGATGGCGACGGATTCCCCTCTCTGGAGCCCCGAACGGAATCCAGATCAGCCCTCCCGAGAGAGTTTAGGGCTTGGCGGCGGCTCTGTATCGTAAAACACGATGAATCCTTCTCTCTGATTTTTTCTCCCCGAAAGTGAATATATGGAGTCAAGGTTGAGGTCGGTGGAGCGTCAGGGGGCCCACAAGGCAGGGGGCACGCCCAGGGGGTAGAGCGCGCCCCCACCCTCGTGGACAGGTTGTGGGCCCCCTGACATGGATCTTTCTTCCAGTATTTTTTATTTCTCCATTGATTTTTAGGTCATTCCGAGAACTTTTATTTCTGCACAAAAATAACACCATGGCAATTCTGCTGAAAACAGCGTCAGTCCGGGTTAGTTCCATTGAAATCATGCAAGTTAGAGTCCAAAACAAGGGCAAAAGTGTTTGGAAAAGTAGATATGACAGAGACGTATCAAGCGACAACCATATTGCTCCTGCCAGTTGCCGATAACTCCGTTACAAAACATGATCATCTCATACAATAAAATATAGTATCATGCCTTGACCATATCACATCACAACATGCCCTGCAAAAACAAGTTCGACATCCTCTACTTTGTTGTTGCAAGTTTTACATGGCTGCTACAGGCTGAGCAAGAATCGTTCTTACCTATGCATCAAAACCACAACGATATTTCGTCAAGTTAGTGCTGTTTTAACCTTCAACAAGGACCGGGCGTAGTCACACTCGGTTCAACTAAAGTTGGAGAAACTGACACCCGCCAGCCACCTGTGTGCAAAGCACGTCGGTAGAACCACTCTCGCGTAAGCGTACGCGTAATGTCGGTCTGGGCTGCTTCATCCAACAATACCGCCGAAACAAAGTATGACATGCTGGTAAGCAGCATGACTTGTATCGCCCACAACTCACTTGTGGTCTACTCGTGCATATAACATCTACGCATAAACCTAGCTCTGATACCACTGTTGGGGATCGTAGTAATTTCAAAAAATTTCCTATGCACACGCAAGATCATGGTGATGCATCGCAACGAGAGAGAAGAGTATCGTCCACGTACCCTCGTAGACCGTAAGCGGAAGCGTTATGAGAACGTGGTTGATGTAGTCGTATGTCTTCATGATCCGACCAATCCAAGTACCGCATGTACGGCACCTCTGAGTTCAGCGCATGTTCAGCTCGATGACGTCCCACGAACTCCAATCCAGCAGAGCTTCATAGGAGAGTTCACTACAAAAAAAATACACTTCCGTGATGATACGTGTTTGTCACAGTAGGTCGCTTTTTTTGTCATGCATGTACATCCATGACAAATTTATGACAGAATCAAGATAGTCATACCTGTGCTGTCGTAGAAGTGTTCCATGACATTACCGAAATTATCATCATGGAAGTGTCCACTTCCATGATGATAAATCGCGCGTCACAGAAGTGCTTTCGTCAAGGGTGATCGACACGTGGCATCCACTGTAACGGAACACCGTTAAGCTATCGGGTCGGGTTTTGGATCTGATATCCCGTTAACAGCCCCGACCAATGGGGATTTTCCACGTGTAAAATCATCATTGGCTAGAGGAAACACGTGTCGGCTCATCGTTGGGACAGATGTCATCCACTCATTGGACAGGAGGCGCCTATGATAGGTTGACACGTGGCACGGCCCAATAGTGGCCCATTCCGGTGAAAAAGGCCGGCCCAGTAAAAATTAGTAGGCCGGCCCATATAAGGCCTACTTGTGTCAGGTCCATTTAAGCCCATGGCCCATACGAGATGTGCCAATTCGGCCCGTTAAAGATTTGACACCATTGCAGCCCATCATCAGTTCGAGCCCGTTAACAGCCCGCTATATATTTGGGCTCAATATCGGCCCGATGAGATTTTGGCCTGTTAACGACCCATTTAATGGATGGGCCAATTTTCAGGATGTACATCTTTCGGCCTTTTAGCGACCCATTTAAATGTTGGGCTAATTTCCGGCCCGGTGTGTCTTTCAGCCTATTGACAGCCCATAAATCTGATGGGCCATTTGTAGTCGGACCTGAGTTTCGGCCTTTTAGCGGCCCATTTAAGTGTTGGGCCAATTTCTGGCCCGATGTCACTTTCAGCCTATTGACGGCCCATAAATCAGTTGGGCCAATTGTAGTCGGACCTGAGTTTTGGCCTTTTAGCTACCCATTTAAGTGTTGGGCCAATTCCCGGCTCTGTGTGCCTTTCGGCCTGTTAACGGACCATAAATGAGTTGGGCCATTTGTAGTCGGACCTTTGTTTTGGCCTATTAACGGCCCATGCCCTTCATGGTCCAATACCAGCCTGGTTTCTCTTTCGGCCTGCTAAAGGCCCACAACACAGTTGGGTCCTTTACAATACGACCTGACTTTCGGCCTCTTAGCGGCCCATGCTCTTCATGGTCCAATACAAGCCTGCTGTGTCTTTCGGCCTGCTAAAGGCCTACAGTATAGTTGGGCCATATGTAGCCCAAACTTACTAATGGCCTGTTAACGGCCCGTGAAATAAATTGGGGCCACTTGTTGCCTGCTTCGATGTCGGCCTGTTAACGACCCGGGAGGTAAGAGGGCCGACCATTAACTTTTGGCCTAGTAACGGCCCATTAACTTAATGGGCCCACTAAAGTTCGTTCATGTATTTAGGCCAAATTAGATAATTTGAGCCCATTACGACGAGCAAAGGTACGACATACAAGGAATAACGTTGCACATCCAGAATATATTACAGGAAATTACATCCACTGGGCAATCAAAGATTGATGCCAGTGCAAATAAATGAGCAGAACCTAACCATCTACAACGTCACAATCTGCAACCTCAACACAGATGACGCCCATAAGCATGTGGGCAAGTTCTTGCTGCTTTGCCACACTGTCTCTGTAAACATTGATCAGTTGTTGTGTCGCACGACTCTGCACCTTTGATTCATCCACCATTTCCATCATTGCTTCAGCCATTAATTGGTTCACAAACATACATTTATTCCATCGCATTCGAGACAGAGGATACTGAACAGATTCAGATGGCGATTTTGGCAGGCTTGTATTATTGATAGTGGAGAGTGTCTTGACAACTGCGTCATAACATAAATTATGACAGGAACCAAACAGATTAATCATGAGTTATTGCCATATTACCTGGCCTAGATTTACTGGAAAGAAACAATGGGGTTGCCTTGCTGTTTTCAGAGTTTGTCTTCTTATCTTCAGTAGCCTGCACAAAATTAACACACTAGCATTGCTATCATTGGCCAAGTCAGATAATAGGAAAGCAACATTGACACAACGAATGTTTGGGCAACTAGCCTACACCAAATTAACACAATATGGCACAACTATCATCAGCCAGGTAAGGTAATCGAAAGCAACATTGACACAATGAATGAATGGGCAACCAGAGAAGCACTACAATTCAGTGATGTGTGTGATATGAGATAGCACATTCATGCAGCTCAGTACGCAAAACTACCAGGCAGTTTTCCTTACAAAAATCAGCATTGGTGCCTTTAACATTTTGCTACAACTAATTTTAGATCAAATAAAGGTTAGATTCAGGCCGATTAACAAAATACATGTTGATCTAAAAATATAGTGATATACAACAGGTACTTACATCAGCATTGGAGCACAGAGAATTCCCACAAGATATTTTCCTCGAATACGATCCCAATGGAGGAAGTCTTGTATTGTTTAACCTTATTTTCTAAAAGAGAGACGGGTAAGAAACATGTAGAAAATATGATCAGAATGCTATAAAATTTCATGATGCGAGGATACACACACGCTTCTTAGAATGGAGTTGACATTCTTTTGCTGGACTGGAGCGGACTAGTTCTTTGGCCACTGGAATCTGCTTATTATCAGTGGGAGTTGGGTTTCTCTGTGCTGGAGCAGTATCTATGAAAAATGGAGTTGTTTATTATCTCCTGGCGTTTGGATCTTTTGCAAAGACCTGGTTTGTAACCCTTCAGATTCTAACATAGCCATCTTCCCCTTGCATGCCTTATATAGAAGAATGGTGATTCAGTTATAAAACATGCTACACCAGAGATGGAATAGGTATTGAAGAATAGAAAGGCATGACATATTGACATGCATTCACTCCATCCGGAAATAAATGGATGGGTCTAGGCGTATTTCAGTTCTAGATACATCCAGTTTTATCCATTTCTGCGACATTTAATCCGGACGGAGGGAGTATGATGTAAGAGCTAGGGATATGTTAGGACAACACAGTAAAAAAAAACACTAAAAAACCCACTGTAGAACCAAAGTATTCAAACCCACTAATATGAGATAGTACACTCATGCAGCTCAGGATGCAAAACTACCAGGCAGTTTTCCTTGCAAAAATCAACATTGTGGCCTTTAATCATACATTTTGCTACAACTAAATTTAGATTATATAAAGGTTGGATGCATGCCGATTAACAAAATACATGCTGATGTAAAAATATAGTGATATACAATAGGTACTTACATCTACATTGGAGCATAGAGAATTCCTGCAAGAATCTTTCCTCATAAACGATACCATTGCAGAAAATCTTCTATCTGTTAAGCTTATTTTCTAAAAGAGAGATGGGTAAGAAACATGTAGAAAATATGATAAGCATGCTATAAAATTTCATGATGCAAGGATACACACACGCTTCTTAGATTGAGTTGACATATTTTTGCTGGACTGGAGCGGACTAGTTCTTTGGCCACTGGAATCTGCTTATCATCAGTAGGAGTTGGGTTTCTCTGTGCTAGAGCAGTATCTTTAAAAACCGGAGTTGGTTTATTATCTCCTGGCGTTTGGATCTTTTGCAAAGGCCTTGTTTGTCACCCTTCAGATTCTAACATAGTCGTCTTCCCCTTGCATGCCTTGTATAGAAGAATGGTGCTTTAATTATAAAACATGCGGCAGCAGAGAGATGGAATAGGTACTGAAGAATAGAAAGGCATGACATATTGACATGTATTCCCTCCATCCGGAAAAAATGGATGGGTCTAGGTGTATTTCAGTTCTAGATACATCCCTTTTTAACAAGTTTGGCAACATGTAATCCGGACGGAGGGAGTATGGTGTAAGAGCTAGGGATACGACAGGACAACACAGCAAAAAAAACACTAGTTGAATGTAAAATTGTATGCTAGCGGAATACATACAGAAATAACTAAGGCAACATACATGTGTATGATTGGGAAAATAAGATGGCATTGCAACAGAGCACTAGAACAACACTTCAATGTAAAAAACATGGTATGGTAGACAGATGAAGTACATACTGATGAATAACAATGCATAAGATATTCAGAAGCATGATATCCAAATTAAGCAGATGGCATTGCGATAGAGTAGAATGACAGTACTTAAATTTGAAAACATGTTATCATGAATGGAATAGGTACTGAAAAAAGGAAGGCATGACATATTTACATGCATGATCAGCATGCTAAGCACATGGCATTGCAACAGAGTAGATACACTCCAGGACATTATATGCATGTTGTACCCATATCACAGGCCAAGTTAGAGCATGGACCTTGTGGGGTGAAGAGGATTCATCATCTTTCTGCAAGTCTTCTGGAGAACTGCCTTTACATGTTCCATCATATTGGGTATCATTGACATCAAGTTTATTGGCCTTTACGTTGCTCCGTGAGGTTCTTGTGGATATATCAGTTTGTGCAATTATATCTGACATGCATGGAAGACAACTAGTAGTTAGATTTATGTAATGAGTGCCTGTAGGAGATGACATAAATAGTAGGACTGGGGTTAACTAGCAGCAACAGGTCTCATAAACTAAAGGGAGAACATAGATGAAAGCTACAGAATATGTATCGTTTGTACTCGAGATTAACTAGATGGCACACAAAAGTATTAAAGAACAACATACGAAATACTAGAAGTGGTATAATACTATAATCACCAGCCTGTGGGATAGCATTGGCTGATGGATGATAACTATGGAACAGTGTTACCTAAAGAACAAGTATCTTAGCTGAACTATGGAACAATGTTAACTCCGGAACAAGACCCGTAAGAGATCAGCATGAATATACAGTGAAATGTGATGATCTATTTTCCATGCTTAGATGAATAACAAAGCCATAAATGTTGCACACAAGTAAGATGAGGGTACAACCTATCTGGCTGCCATCCATAGGAGTGAGCATCATGTGCTGACTTGTGGATGGCCCAGCAGTTGTTGTGGCAGTGCATGTCGGGCACACGCATTCGATGCAGGGAACTGTTGAGTGGGGACTATAGCTCCCTTTTGGTGTATGCTTCCCTTGTTGGAGTAGCTGCGGTGAGTCGGAAGATGGTGTGTCTGAAGATGCAGATAATGCATAATGTTAAGAACGACATATCTCTTTGATCTGAAGAAATACACTAAGAGATCAACAGCAAGGTACGAGAGTGGTCACACGTCTGTTGACTGAATACTAAATTGGGGTCACACGATTTTATTTTATTTTGGTACTGTCCGATCTACGACGGATGGCTAGCCATCTTGTGCCTCCCGACTGACACTGTTCGGAATCTTCCCCGAAGAGCCAGCGACCAACAGCAGAGCAGCCTGCCTCCGCCATCTGTGGCCCCGGCCAAAACCCCGCTCCCCGCCCCACCGCACTGTCGTGGTTGTGCCGCCCCCGAGCCAATCCACAAAGACTCCCCGTCATCCAGATCCGGCGGCGGCAGTACCTTCAACCCACGCAACTCTAAAAGATAGCCATCTAAGCGCTGCTTCCGCGGCGAACTTTGCGGCCCCACACCCTTACGTTAGACACCAGCCAATCGGTAGCCTAGGAGCTCTGCCGCCTCGAGGGGTTCTGCTTCCCATTGCAAATCGATTGGCCCAGAATAAAAATTCAGACAACTGACGCCTAAATAAAGTGATTTGAGATGAGGGTGCGACCTATCTGGCAGGATGGTGAAGTAGGCAGGTCCAGCTTCTGAGTCGGTGAGGCCGGCGCGGTTGCGGTGGCGACCGGCGGCAGGGAAAGAGCGATGTCGCGACGGTCGACGGCTACGCCGAAGCAGCGCCAGGACTCTGGACGGATCCAAAGTTGGAGCCGCTCCGGCGCCGTGAACAACGGCGAGGGTGAATCGGCTCCGGTACGGTTCACGTGGCCGTCGTCGAGGCAGCACCAGCAACACGGAGTAAGAGGCACACGGCCCGGTGCATGACGACAAATGGACAACGTCTCCGGCATTAGGGAGGAGGGCGACTGTGAAATTGGTGCGGTGGGGGGCGCCATGGAGGTGGGGCTGAGGTTTCACGGCTCGGGAGAAGGGAGCTTCCCGGGGAGAAGGTGATTTGGCGCCCACGAGGTATGAATGGGGGCGGGCGGGGGAAATTGGGAGGGGAGTGGAACCATGTCTTACGGACACATTTGTCTGAAATGTGAGGGGGAGTTACAGTTCTACCCTTGCCTATAGGCTTCTCGGCTTGGGTGTGTGTACCGAGGGTCGGGGATAGTAGAGTAACTTTGCTTCTCTGGGCGGGAGCGATTTCGGGCGAGGAGGGCGTGTTTTGAACTATAGTGGGCGCGAGCGATTTCGGGCGAGGAGAGTGTGTTTTGAAATAGTGGGCGCGAGCTATTTTGGGCGAGGAGAGCGTGTTTTGCCGACCATGGTTTATGAATTATTCAGCACATGTCATTTCGGCCGAGGAGAAGGCGCGCTTGGATGAAGTTACGAACCTACCCTCGATGTACAACGGGCCAATTGATGCGTGTCCCACATAGGACGGTAATTTCGCGTCTCCCATTTATTTGCTCGGGCGAATTCCACTGAGCAGAGAGGATGTTTAACGGTTCGTTCAAATTTTGGGAGAACGAGCATCCACGTCTACCTTACCAAGTCGATTCGGATCAAATTTTGAAATATTAGCTTGCCACTTCTTTTTTAGATGGAGAGATGATGCTCGGGAGTAATGTGTTTTTACATGCTCATTGCTATTGATTTACTATATGACAAATAGTTGACCCACTCAAAAACGCGAATCAAACCCAAAATGAAATATCTTGATTCAATGAAATAGCTCGTTCAGTAGGTCAAAATAGTGAACTAAATCCAAAATTGAACACCTCAATCGAGTAGCATGTTGTACAGTATTATAGTACTCCATGAACATGTTGAAAGTCACTCTAGCTAGTCCAAGCTAGATATCTTGGGTGCACTCATCGTACGCACACAGATTCCTTGGCTCTTTGCCTGTAACTCTCTCATGCACCACTATGTCGTCTCGGAGCTCTTCCCCCCTCTCTCAAACTCTCCATCCACCCGGGTCACACATACACATGCATATCTCACTCGCACTCGATAGGCCCATCTAAAACTCTATCTCTCCCCCTCGTTCTCTCTCCATCTCACACGCGCACACACACAATCTCATGCCCAGCTAGCCAAGTATGATGGTCTCTCACTCAATTGTAGGCACACGCAGTCCCCCCTATATGTATATGACTAGCTAATCTCAGTCTCCATCACAAACATGTGCATGGTCTATCTCGATTTCTCTCGGGGCATCTTTCTATCGCGCACGCACTCCCTCGATCTCCCACCCATATAGTCCCCTCACGATCTCAACGGGGTCTCTCTATCACAAACACACCCTCTCTCCCTCCTCATGCGTCCATGCCATCCATGTGTCCCTCTCGACCTTTGTTCCTTGTTGGCCACACCTCTATTGGACATGTATACAGGGGTGTCTCTCTCCGTTGCAAACAATCACACGCCAGCTATCTTCGTGTATCTCCTCGTCTCGCTTTTCCATCTCGGAGATGCATGCGTGATATGTTCGCATAACAAACGAAAAAACACTCACTCTCTCTAATTTATCATTTGTTGTCACTTTCTCTTTCACACACATACTCTTTTTGCACACTTACTCATTCTCCTTCACACGCACTTGATCTGTCTCGACTGAGGCACTCTCCTTGGTCCATAGCATATAGATTTATTGAAAAGTCAAACATCACAAAGTTTGACCACGTACGTGGAGAAAAAGAATTACATCTAGTATGGCAAACATATGCCATTAGATTCACCATGAGATGTAGTTTTGTATGATGTATCTTTGGTATTGTAGATATAAATAACATTTGCGTAAACCTGATCAAAGTTTCCAAAGTTTGACTTCTAAAAAATTTACATGCACTGCATTATCGAGCGGATGGAATATCTCTTTCCCCCTCTCAGCTATCTGACGCACCACTCAGCCTTATCAGGGCTCCTCAATCTATCTCAAACTTTATTGGTCATTTTGGTTCGTGACCTGACCCTCATGCCTTGATGGCCGGTACTGCCTGGTGTGGACGTGAGATGTAAAATATTTCTGCCTGGCCAGGCTTGTGTGGTGCTGAAGCGTTTGGTTCATGCTAGGGCCAGGCAAAGCATCAACGTCCCGTCAATCAATCCATGCATCAATTATTTAATGCTAATATCCATCCATGTTGCTGTTAGCCTCGTGGCCACATGACCAGGCACGACCATGCGTTCGAAATCGGTCGCCTGGGCCAGGCTACTTGCAGTGTCTGGAGTTCAGCCAGGCTAATTAAAGTGCAAGGGAACCCATGAGGCGGGCTTTCTTTTTCATAGGGTAGCAACCAAACAAGCGTGCATGAAATCCAGCCACAACCCCAGGCCAGGCAAAAGATGCTCAGGACGCAAGCCAAACTGGCCTTATATCTCTCTGGTTCACACATACACATGTCTCGCTCGCGCTATACATATAGACCCATCCAACACTCTCCGCCCTTGTTCTCTCTCCATGTGACACGCACCCCCCTAAGTACCATAATCCCTCAATCCATCATAGGTGCAAGCACTCCCCCTCCTAAGTATGACTATCTCTTACTAGCCAACATGAACACACGTATTGTCTCCTTCCATCCATACGTCTATCTCGATATCTCTCGGGGCATCTTCTATCGCACACACACCTTGTCACTCGATATCCCACCCATGTAGTCCCATCACGATCTCCAGGGGATCTCTCTATGACAAACATACACTCTCTCCTCCCCATGTCTGCATTTTCTCCGTATGTCTCTCTCGACCTCTCTCCCTTTTTTGTCAGACCCCTCTTGGCCACGTGCTAGGGGTCTTGCTCTCTCGGTTCCAAACAACCACACACTATCTCCTCACCTTGCCTCCGTTGTCGAAGATGCATGTGTGATATGTTTGCATAAGACACACACGCTTTTCTCTACTTTTATCGTGTGTTGTCCATGTCTCTTTCACACACGCACACACACTTTTTTCACTCTCTCTCTCTCTCTGTCTCTCTTTCTCTCTCTCTCTCTCTCTCTCTCTCTCTCTCTCTCTTGTTAGGGACTCTGTCACGTCCATAAGCATATGGATGTTTTGAAAAGTCAATCCTTAGAAACGTTTGACCAGGTATATGTGGAGAAAAACATTTACATCTGGAACGATCATTAGATTAATCACAACATTTACTTACCTCATACAATCATTTATCTTTGGTATTGTAGATATAAGTAATTTCTTTATAAACTTGGTCAAAGTTTCAAAAGTTTGACTTAAAAAAATGTTGGAACTACATTATCAAACGGAGGGAGTAGCTCTTTCTCTCTCTCTACTATCTCTCACGGGCCTCCCCTCTCACTCGAACTCTCTATACCGTCGGATTATACGCTCACTGTGTCAGCGTATAGCTCCATATATTGTTTAGTTGACCGGTCAACCAATCCACATGCTGCCTTGTCAGCTCGTGTTCTGTATCTTCGTGTGCTGGCCCATGTGGCCGTGGGTGAAAATAAGTAAACTAGATGCCCATCTGACATGCGGTGAAGTAAACAAAGTTGAAACCACTCGGGGTAGCACCCCGCACGCTAGTAAATTGAGGGCGCATTGAGGACAAACTTCTTGCGCGCGAAGGACGCACTCGCGCACAATTCACCACTGCGCGTCGGCATGCACAGAAGGACGCACTCGCGCACACCCAGCACACAACACACACCAGCACACGTGTACACATCTAGGAGTAGAAGGCCGTGGAAAAATCTGGCACGATGGCCGCTGCCGGAGCCGTCCACGCCCAATCTTGGTGTTTCGTGCAATGCACGGGCATATACGCATGGGAAATTATGTCGAACAGGGCTAGTCGTAAGCATGCTAGCTCTACAGCCATGATGATAGTGACTGCAGACGGTGAGGCTGACTATGGTATGCCGAACACGGCGCCTATACTAAGGTGTCATCTCCGGCGCAGGGTCTTGTCACTTCACTGTGAGGAGCAGCACGTAATAATTTGACCAACGGGTAGTACAGTGCTAGTACTCCTACTACTACATTGGTAGTACTACTACTAGTACTAGTAGCACCACCGTCTGGATTTAGGAGTACTACCACGTCCACCGGCACCGAGGAACGTCTCCAGGTAGTATTGCTTAGGCTGCCAGGGCGAGGGGCCGCTTGGACGAGAACTTCATCTCCTTGTTCGATGAGATCCTCGTTGGTTTCCTCGACAAGTTCACCGTCGTCAAGAAGCTTGCGGACGACTTTGACATAAGCCTCCAGCCGACACGCCCAGGCTCTGCGATGCCCGCCACCCTCAACGGCCACTATGGTAACAACCTCTTCGATGCATTGGTGGCCCTGCGACTGCCCGCCGTCGCGCTGGAGAATGTCCACCTCGAGGTCGCGCTCGCCGCACATCGCCTGGCGCAGCAAGACACCACCGACATAATCACCCACGTCTATGCGCAAATCGTCCACAAGGACTACTACATGCAAGAGGAGGACGATAGGACACTGGCCTTCTTGGAGCGCAGGGCATCCTTGGATGGCACTATTCAGAAGCATGTTGAGCTCTCCTCCAACGCCGCTGCTCATCACACGTCGGTTGGTGACCCGACGCACTAAGGCGTGAGGATGTCGTTGAATGTTGATGGATCCGTATGTATTTTTATCTTTCCGTCAAATCCATGTAGTAGTATATGATACTACAGTAATTATCTTACCTTTCACATCAACTTCATAATTTTCGTACGTACTCCATGCATGAATGGCGCCATAACCAAACTTCTCATTACTCTAGGAAAAATCGTTATTTTCTATCTATCGGTCGCGCCATGGAGCAGAACCAAATTTTACAAGTTACGAGTTCAAAAGGAAAAGCCTGCCGTGTTCGCGTCGCACCCCCACACGGTTGGTCCGGCACGCCACTCAAGCGGGAATGCGTGCGGTGTTGCATTTTCACTTACAAGTGGGACCGCGGTTGAGCAAACCGACTGTCGGCAAACCCCCACCCCGCCCACCGCGCGATGGCTGAGAAAACAGGTGGGAGAAGAGATGGCTGTAGCACGGACTCTAAGAAAATTGGTGTCGGATGGGACTCGTGTGGGTGGCGTGTGCCGTACTGCTAGACGTGAATGCTACTGAGTTATGGCCCATGCCACCCCATTATATCGAGCCTATATCGAGGTACGTAGAACAAATTTCCTGCAGTCTGTGCTCAGCCCTCCTCTATCTCTCTTCTCAGCCAGCCAGCGGACGCGCGGAGCCCATCGTCTGTTTGCTCACATGCGGCCCCACATGTTAGTGAAAACGCAATAGGACCCACTGAACCTGCACATCTTTCACCTCGACGTGCTGGTGATGAAAAACAAATCCAATAAAGATCTTCGGTGCCCGCTTTTGGAGTTACTCAAGAGTAGTAAGATTCTATTTACAGTTTAACCCAAGATGCACATCTCATGGCTTCAACTACCACTCTATTTTCTTTCATGACACGACCTGGATGCTGGATGTCCCACGTGTCAGCAAAAGGAGGAAGAACCTGAATAAATCTTCGGTTCTGCTCTCGGATTAAACTAGTGGTGCTAACGTAAATTTTTATTATGTACTCCCTCCGTTCCAAAATACTTGACTTCCATTTGTCCAAAAATGGATGTACCTATATACTAAGACATGTCTAGATACATATATATTTTGACAAATAGAAGGCATGTATTGTGCAACAGAGGGAGTAGAATGGATGCAAGTTTTTGTATTGGGAAGAAGAGTACATCCATATATTGATAGAGCGCAATTTAGTAGATGTTACATCACTTTTAGCTAGCACAGACGCAAGATCGAGCCTCCGCAGATCAACAATGAATGCGTTGAGAAGGCACTAATCCAACTTACAGGAGTAGTAAAATGTATTCTTGTGGTTCTTGTTTTCTTTGGTCTTGCTTTTCTAGTCAAAATTATCGTTGGAGTCTGTGCAAAATGGAGGTGCGTTTGGGGTCGTGCGTTGGAGTTGGCCTTACAAGTGGGAACGCAGTTAAGGAAACCGACTATCGGCAAACCCCCACCTCGCCCGCCGCGTGATGGCTGAACTTAGAGAAACGACGAGGTTGAAGAGATTGCTCTAGCACGGACTCCAAGAAATAATATGGTGTCAGATGGATGTCGTGGTGGTAGCGTGTGCCGTACTCCTGGACGTGAATGCTTGTTCTGGCCCATGCCACCCTACTACTCCCTACTACTTACTCCTACTATATAGTACTAGTATCGAGGATTCGAGGTGCAGGTTACGTACAATGAACACATTAACATATGGATACAGTAAAAACACCCGCCCGACGCGCGAAGCATCTGAAGCTATTACAAATAGTGTACTACTATTGTTGATTGGCCTCATCCGATAACCTGTTACAATGCACGTACAATTATGTATTCGGAAAATATATTTTTGCCTCGTCGCACCACTCACTTAGAGAAGCGACTCGAAAGCCATTCATAAATTTAGTAAGTTTATCACACACATATCATTTTATTACATACAACAGGTTATCAACCCACATCGACAACGAGGATACATTATAAATACTAAAGTTTTCACCACACAACAAATAACAAGCAATGAAATGAACTTCAACTCAACCATTCCTCGGCGTTGGAAACGCTTGCTTTGAACCACAAGTGATTATCTGGGACAGGCCATCGATTGTCGATCTGGAAACCAACGCAGGACTGATCATCCAGGATGAAGCGGCCTACTATATCCCTACAAGGGTAGGGAACCACACAAATGTCCGAGGTATAGACACAGTTGCTTCTCATAAATGTGTCAACAACAGTTGGATCGCCTTTCACCATCATCAGATAGTTTTGTCCAAGGAAGAGCGAGTTTTCTCCAAGACTATCAATTCTATACCATGGAGAAGGAGTTGGCGCTAGCACACTAGTATCCACCCCGAATACCATGCAATGGGTGTTGGAATAGGTCCGGAGAGTGCGACCATGGGAGACACCTGCTTCCTTAGCAGTAACATCATCAGTGGGCTGTATACACACAAGAAGAGGTGATCCATCGGAATTAGTTGCCAGGCGCCACAGAGTATATGGGCGCTGCTCGTCCTCATGCTCGTGATCATCACCATCGTCATCTCCCCCTTGGTTATAATTTTTTTCAAGTATAGGTGGTGGGATGTTCATAGGACCTTGGAAACACAAGAAGAAGGTTAATTAGTAAAGGGAAACTTGCTAACCCGCATGCATGTGGATGAAACAATTATAATTACGGTGGAAGACAAACTTACCGAAACTATGAGGATGCCATGCAAAAACAGTGCCACGAGTGGTGGCAGCAAACACAAGGCGCTCGTATTGAATTGCATCACAGTACTCATCCGTGTACAGAAACTGATTTTGAGCAATATCCATCGAGTGAAACCATCAAGGACGGCAACAAGCTTGTCGAAGATAGCAACAACATCATAGTTGCTGTAATTCCAAGAGCGGTTGGGAACTCCACAAATTGCTATCTTCCATAGAATACAGTCACCATGATCGTATTTGAACATGCGTACATTACCGGTGTGCTCAACCTCTGGGCAGTGTGCTGAGATTTTTGGAAGTGGAACCCAGTGACGAGTGTACACATTCACAAGTTCCCACTCGCAGTTGGACCCAATGTAAACAACCCAATCTCCATTTGCGCCCGCCCAAGCCTTGCCCTCAAGCGATGGCATCTTAACATCATACGTATCATTATCAAGCGGCATCAACTTGCACAGGGCGAGGCCTCCGTCGTGCCGACGCCAGTCATCATCAGGGTCACGGCGAAGAAGATAGGGGAGATCAAACCGCTCCTTGACTCTTGGGTTCTTTGTAATGATGTTATTAGTTGAGTCGAGAATGGGCTTGAACGTACCTGCCATGCTAGCCGAGGTGATGACGTCGCACCGATCAATGAGTTCCTCCACCACGTCATCTTTCAGATCGGGGCAAGAATAACGGGGTCGTTTCCGGCCTGTTCCCTCCATGGAGAAGACGATCGAACAATGGCCGAAGAAAGGGTGAAGGGCTGAAGGAAAATGGAGGAGGGAGAGGAAGAGCGTGCGACAGCAGTTCCAAATCGAGAGGGAAAGGCGAAGAGTCGGTGGACGGTTGCGAGTTTGCCACGGTTCACGAAGAGGCGCCCCGGCCTACACGCTCGTTCAGAAATACTCCTACTACTCGCCGTCGTCTCACTGATATGTTGGAATGGGACCACATGTCAAAGAAACATGGTGTGTAATTTCTCGTGCAAAATGCGATTTGGCCGCGTTGGCCCGAGGTGCCACATTAGTTATCGACCTTTATTTTTTTAATGGCGTGCCGATCAGTTTTGAAGCACGACTAACTAGTACTGTACGCAGAGACAATATAAACTACTCTACCACTACTCCACCTCCAGTACTAGTAGTATAAAAAAGATATATAGGCTGGAGCTTGAGGGCTTTCTTGCTAAGGGCTACCCACTTGCTTCTCACACTACCACCCTATCTCCAGATCTAAAAAAGACGGCCCCTCTCTCCCTCCTCATTGGTGGTCACAGATCCGCCGGGGAAGAAAAGGACGTGCAATGTTGACGCACTCGTCGTCGGCGAGCGAGGTCACGCACTGACGACAAGGCCGTCCTCTCAGACCTAGCGCCCGCGCGGGATGGCCTCCGTCCCCAAGCTCGCCGCCGTATTGTGTGTGGAGGATGACGACCACGAGAGAAGCCACTTCCCGCCAACCCTCAGGTATGCTACCTCTTTTTGAACCATAACCTTGTTCTATTGCCCGATCTGCCACATCGTTGCATGTGGATCTTTTTCCACTCCACCATCTTCCCAATTTGCTATCCTCTGGTATGCTGGCCATGCAAACGAAACCATAATTTGCACTATTAAAGGAAACCCTACTTCTTGCAGACTAATCCATGTCAGGGTTGAATAAGGAAAGGAAGGGAGACTGTACTGTCCAAGAGAGTAGGCATCGAACACGCATCTAGGTTGAAAAGGGGAAAATCAGTAGCTAAGGAACGAGTCTCATGTCTCTTGGTTGAAGAAGGGTAGAAAGGCATGACAACGCAATAGAGAATGACCAGGTCGATCAGTTTGTTGTCCTCGCATAGGAAAAAAGTGGCTAAAGAGAGCAAAAATGGGACGTAATCCACATATGCTGCCTGGATATTTGTTGCTCTGGGCAACCATACCTCCTCACCACTCTGCGTCCATGGAGGTACATCGTACTGGAGCGCCCACTGTCCGAATGGGCCTCCCATGCTCTTATTGCCACTTTTTTTTGCTGTTAGTATAACGCCAGCAGTCAAGTCAAGCAATGCTACTGCTAAAGTGATGCCACATTTAACTAATGCCGCTCTCAATCTAATGCCACCGATAAATTTAAGCAATGCCATTTAATGTCACTGGATTATTTTAGGGTTAGCTGTTGATTGTGGATGTATTAAAGATTTTTTAGCTAAGGCATTCTAATGCTGTTGCACAACCAGTATACCAACGATGAAACTTGTTACTACCTTCAGATTTTTGCACTGTTAATGCTTATAGATTACATACCTCACTTTCATGAGATAAGTTATTTTTTTGTGCAGTGTCACCAAAATGCCAAGGCGCTGATGTCATTTTATTTTGTTTAAACCGCACAGACAATTATGAAGACAAGAGGAAAGGTCAAGAGTGGGCACCTCCTCCTCCGGCTGTTCTCTTGATTCGTTCGATCAAGTTTTTATGTTTGATCGATTATCAAGATTGGGATAACAATTTTTAAGGTCCCCCCGAGTTCGAAATGATATTTACCTTGGAGGTACATGGTTTGCAATTTTTTTATACTGTCATTAGTTAATAATGCTAGTTACCTTCAGACTTTTGTATTTGGTTTAATGCTCATGCAGAGCTAGTATAGCAATGCTGAAACTTGTTACCTTTACATTTTGTATTGTTAAGTCTTATAGAAACCTTCCAGTGCTAGAGTTTATTGAAATCTGTTCAGTAAAACCACTGTACTGTACCCTGTAATAAACTAACTACTCTACTGTTGCACTAGCCACTGGATTAGTGTATATTTGTAGTATTCGAATGGTGTTGCATTAGCGTATGGACATAAATAAAGTGTGGCAAGCTTTCCCAGATATGTGCTCAAGAAAACTACTACCTGTTTTTCTAAATACTAGACGTTTGGGTACTTTAAATTAAACCGCGAAAACGTCTTATATTAAGGAATAAAGGGTGTAGAGTTCACTCAAATTATCCCGATAAATCTAGTCACACCTTTGTTAAAATTAATGTTCATTATGTTATCAAAGGAGGTCTGTATGTTTGTCTCTAATGCCTGTCGACTACATACCTGACATCATGATGTAATGTTAAGTCATTTCCTTTTGTACAGTGTCACTGAATTGTCAAGGCGGTGATGGCATTTTATTTTAGTAGAACTGCACAAAATTTGCTTAAAAGAAGAGGAAAGGTCAGGAATGGCTTAGTTTTTCAGAAAAAACTATGTATGCCTTCCTGACATCAGCCGTTGTTGCTTTATTTATTCCTTCAAACAGGTGGTTAGAAACAGTCTTGCTACCTTTTCCCATTATGAAATTGGAATGCTTATATTTGTGAGTCTATGCTTCAACTAGTGCCACTTCTAGAGTAATCACACTTTCAATATCTATGCAAACAGGGATGCTCGATTTTAGTGGAACTGCACAAAAAGTCCAACTGGTTCAACATTAGGAGCATGTTTTTTTCCAAACCTTTATATCCAATTGGTGGCACTATGAGTTGTTCATTATGAAGGTACATGGTTTGCTACTATCTTGCTACTCTTTTTGTACTGTCATTAGATAGTAATACTAGTGGTTTGCATGTGAATTTATTGGCAGGGTGGACCTACATTGGAGGTGCAGGACAGGATTCAATGATTGGATGATCAATTTCGGTTGTATTGATTTCACCTCTTCCATCACTACGAACATGGATATCCTTGGTCTGATGAAGAATAGGTGCTATATTTCTGCTCTGAACCAGCAAATCAATTCAATATGAAATTGTCCAGGGCAAAACATAACTGTATCAGATTGTCCAGTGCAGAACATGACAGATGCTAAGCGGAAGAGACATGTTTAAACCGAAAATACAAGGTGTGGTATATGTTTACTAGCTGCTTGATATTTGTGCAGACAGAGATGTCTGCCCTTTGCTATTTGGCAAACAAACAAAGTGTCCGCAATTTTGGTTGAACTGCACAAGAGAATAGTATAGTCACTGCATGCAGTGCCATTTGAAAATAGACACAGAAATATTGGATAGTCACTTCATGGACTGCAGAAAAGTAGTACTGTACTATTTATTGGCCAACATTAGGTGCTTCATTGCTTTGGTCTGATTATACAATGGGCATCATTTTGCCTAAGTTAAAGTTTGTATTCCGAAAATAGTCTCGCGGTGTGATCGAGAGAAGACCAAATCATATTGCAGTGGATGTTCCTCCATCATGTGTGGTTCATTCTCATGGTTCCAGCTATTGGTGAAACCACTTACGTTTGCAAGAGGAATTGTAGACTTCAAAAACAAATTTTTCTTTCAGTCTGTACTGAATGTTGGCCAAGAGAAGCATCCATGTTAGTAGGAAGAACAGATGTTTTTTCTAGATCTCTACTTTTGGAGCTACATATTTGTATATGATCTGTTATTATATATCTTAATATTTTTGTTGTTGATTTGTTATTGTATATCTTAATATTTTTGTATATAAACTTGGTCAAAGTTTGTAAAGCTTGACTTTGACCAAAGCTAATATGCGAACTAAATAAAAACGGAGGGAGTACCTCCTTTCCGGTTGGAGGGCTTAATTCAAGCCTCTCACCAACCAAGGTACTCCCTCTGTCCGGGATTTATTAGTCCCGTGAGCAAAGCAGCAAGACCAAGGCATGGAAATAATTAACGGCATGCAGAAGTTTAAGCCTAATTAATTCCAGCGATTTAAGTGGCTGCATGCGTGACGTTGGCTGCGACTCGTTGCATGCTGCTTTACGTACTGCCTGCGAGCGATTCTGAGTGCCTGCATGCAGCTGGCCGTAATTAAGGCAGCTAACTGATGTGAAAAAAGATACGCTTTAAATCCGTGGAATCATTATTGACAAGGAGGGAGATGATTCGAGTGCACTCGTTTGACTGCCATGCCGGCGTGCGACCCAGACGGGACAACACAGTCATAGTTTCAGTTTCTCTAGTTTTCCACGGCAAGCTGGCGCGCTAAGCCATTATGCATTGAATTCCGATGACCGTCGCGCTACCTTCCGCCTATAAGTACTGTTTCCCGGCCTTCTCAGGTGCCACTGTGACCCAACTCGCCATATCCTCATAAGCCCCCACCGGCCCGACGCCGCTCGCCACGTCCGCCATGCCCCCGCCCGTCCGCGGTAGGCGACGCCGGAGGCGGTCACCGCCGGAACTAGTGTTCGGGTTTTCACCGGAAGGCAGACGGAGGGAGGAGGCATTCTATCTATCTTTAGATGGCAATGCGGAGATCGAGGAGTTGTTGGAGCGCGACCGCATGGCGGAGGAGCATGAGTTGTTGGAGCGTGACCGCCTGGCGGAGGAGCAGCGTATCACCGATTTGCGCCGCCAGCGGGACATGGAGCAGCAGCGCACTGACGCTCTGAGTCGCGAGCAGAGCGCCCGCAACTGGGCCGACTACGTGGGGGCCGGCGCCCGGAAAATAGCCCTGGAGGCTGTCGGGCATGCACGCGTTCGCGACGCTGATTTTTACTACCAGCTCGTCAAGTGGGTTTCCCGCTTGGAAGCCAAAGCTTTGGTGGATCACACCGGCATGGAAAGGGCCAACGCACGTGAGCAACGCGCCCTATCGCACCTCTGGCAAGTCTGAGGCGAGGCGGAGGACGCCGGTGCCAGCGTTTAGCATGGACAGCAGATGGCAGCCGGCATCGTCTAGTTAGCTAAGAGTAAGTTAGTACTTGTACGCTACTAGAGTGTTAGTGGGAGTAGATAGTTAACTTGGCTATGATGGTTGTCAATGTGGAAGTTCAGTACTCTATATGTGGATCAGACCTGTTACTTTGGTCTGAATGTTGAACTTTCTGTTTGAACGTATGGAATGGGCTATTATTATTTTAAATGGGTTGTATTTGTCCTCCATGGTTTAGAGGCTGACTTGTGGGCCTAGCAAGTTGACGCGTACACAATCAGGAGATGATTGTACGTGGAGAGGATGACAGCAGGGACCCGCCAAGGTCATGGCAATACGCAAGCAAGTGCCTCCTTATTTCAAGCCAATAAAAAAATGGCTCCTCCTAGTGGATTTCTGACATCTGGGTCCCATGCCATTGTGAACGTAGTCAATAAACGAGAGAATTGCACAACGAGCGGCTGACACCAGGGACCCAGCAGCTCGCCCAATTATTTTTGTTTTGGGTTAATTTGATAAATGCCACTCCAAATCTGGTGTATCCGATAAATGCCACTGCAATTTCCAAACTTTGAAAAATGCCATTTCATGCCATTTCTAGTGGCATTTTTCGAAGTCTGGAGTGACGTTTTTCAAAGTTTGCAAACTGCAGTGGCGTTTTTCAAAGTTTACAAAAATTGCAGTGGCATTTTTATGAATCGCCATAATTGGAGTGGAATTTATCTAATTTTTTTTGAGATGGAAGCAGGGTGTCAACTGGGCTGTGCGGGACACTCTGGCCTGTCTAGACAGCCTTTTCTTTTATGTTTACCACAGACCAGCCCAATAGTTCTTTCTCTTTCTGAAAATGGCTAGCCCAGTTCTTTTGTGATTTGTCAAGTAAGTCGCTTTATCAGGCCTGTTGGGCTGCAAATCTTTCAAGACGAGGAGAGCTTCATTCGGCTGGCCGAGAAAATGGCCTATGAGTAATGAGAAATGGGCTGTACATTTTTAAAACACATCAAACCGGCAATTATTTTCAAATATCTTTTTTCATTTCGAGATTTTAAATTGCATTGATTTTTATGCATGGACAATTTATTGGATTTTATATTGATATACATTTATTTTTAAAATCAGTCTGAATGTGACTCGAAATTTCGGGATTAAAAACAGTTCAGACCGCACCGACATATGCAAAATTTCGTATAATTTTTTGACCGTGGCCACAATATGGGCTGTAATGCTAACATAAAGAATATGGGCTCCAAAAAAACCCGTAAGAATTAGCAAATGGGCTGTAAATTATTTGAAATAATGGCAGATGGGCTGTATGCTGTTTTCCACAGATTTGAGGCTTTCCACAGATGGCCTTTATACTATTGGATGTCCATCCAACGGCCGTCATGCTTCTTCAATATCTGCTCTTCCTGCTCCAGCCGCTCAAACAAGCGCCGACGGGACTACCTGCTCCCTCCTCCTCGCGGCCAGCTGTGCTGCCGCGCTGGCCTCACCACCCCACCATACTCCCATCGCAGGCCTAGCCATCCCTCTACTCACCCACACCTGCTGTTATTCTCCGGCGATGGCAGACGAACCAGTAAACCCTCGTACAGTCGTACTCCCCTCCGCGTGGGAAACAAAAACAACGGCCGAGTCTTTCCTGCCTCCGTGTCGTTCCCTTCCTAGTCCTTGCCGTCATCCACCGCCCTGGTGCTCTCGGCGTGGCGTGGTCAGCGTGGTCAACGACCGACATGCATCTGAAGTGGACTGTACGTGGAGAGGCTGACAGCTGGGTCCACGGCCGCACGCAAGGAAATGCCTCCTTATTACGCGCAAAATAATGATTTCCTCCACCTTACATCTGGGACCCACCGAAACGGCCTCTGTATTTCGCGAAAAAATGTTACCGTCGCTGACAGCTCGGACCCACCAGCTATATCTTCGCATGCAAGGAAGTGCCTCCTTATTACGCACAAAAAAATGAATACTCCCCCTGCTAGCTGGGACCCAGTATAGTGGGCCTACTAAGTTGACGGGGACGAAGGGCTTTGTCAACTTAGTCAATATGCACGATTCTAGCTCGACTGAGAGTACGATGTCCATCCAACGACCGTAGTGCTTCTTCAACCTCTGGTCTTCTTGCTCCAGCCACCCAAAGCAGCGCCGGTCGTGCCGCCTGCTCCTGCCTCCCATGGCCGGCTGTGCTGCCGCGGAGGCCTCACCGCCCCCATACTACTTCCACCACTGGCCAGGCTATCCCTCCACTCCACTCACCCACACCCCCCGTTATTCTGCGGCAATGGCAGCGCAGCCGAACCAATGAACCCTCGTACTCCTCTCCGCGTGGGCATCCACTGCCGCGTCTTCCCCGGCTCCGCGTCGTCCCCTTCCTAGGCCTCGCCGTCGTCCACCGTCGTGGTGCTGTCGGCCCAGCGTGGTCAATGTCGTCAACGACCGAATTCCATCGGAAGAATACTGTACGTGGAGAGGCTGACAGCTGGGTCCACGGAAGCCGCAAGGAAGTGCCTCCTTATTACGCGGAAAAAATTATTCCTCCACCTGACCACAGGGACCCACCGGACGCCCACCAGTATATCGCGAAAAAAACATTTGCCCCTGCCTGCTGGGACCCACCCGATGGGCCCCCGTATTTCGCGAAAAAAACGTTCCCCCTGCTGTCAGCTCGGACCCACCGGAAGTACCTCCTTATTACGCACAAAAAAATGAATACCCCCTGCTAGCTGGGACCCACCTTGGTGAGAGGCTGACTTGTGGGCCTACTAAGTTGACGGGGACGGAGGGCTTTGTCAACTTAGTCAATATGCACGATTCTAGCTCCAGTGACCGTACGATGTCCATCCAACGGCTGTAGTGCTTCTTCAACCTCTGGTCTTCTTGCTCCAGCCGCCCAAACCAGCGCCGGTCGTGCCTCGTGCTCCTGCCTCCTGTGGCCGGCTAGATGCGGCGGAGGCCTCACCGCCCCCTACTACTCCCACCGCTGGCCAGGCCATCCCTCTACTCACCCACACCCCCTGTTATTCTGCGGCGACGGCAGCCTCACACCGCAGCGAACCAATGAACCCTCGTACTCCTCTACGCGTGGGCATCCACTGCCGCGTCTTCCCGGCTCTGCTTCGTCCCCTTCCCAGGCCTCGCCGTCGTCCACCACCCTGGTGCTCTCGGCGCGGCGTGGTCAACGTGGTCAAGGAACGGCTTCCATCGGACGTGGACTGTACGTGGAGAGGCTGACAGCTGGGTCCACGACCATAGTAAGGAAGTGCCTCCTTATTATGTGTAAAATAATTATTCCTCCACCTGATAGCGGGGACCCACCGGACGGGCCACCATATTTCTCCCCCCTGACTGCTGGGACCCACCAGCTACATCTTCGCACGCAAGGAAGTGCCTGACAGTCGAGGCCCACCTGGTCGAAGCGTACGTAGCATTGTCATTCTGGTCGCGAACGTGTACGTACATATATACTGGTGGATGTAGAGGCGCGCACGTGTCGTAGTAGAGGCGGCCAGGGTGCAAGAAAGAAAATACGGCCACGTATGTGTACATACGGGCGGGGTCTCAAACGCCTACTCGCGCATACGTACGGCAAGGGCTCGTGTACATGGCTGGGTCGGAACGAAGAAACAACATCGTCGTGTTCATGGGGAGGCAACGGAATGCATCATGTTCATGGGGAGGCAACGGAATGCGTCGTGTTCATCGGGAGGGCTTGGACGGAACAGGCAATGGAAACGAGGCCTGGCGTACTACAGAACGGAGGAAACGACCTTGTGTTCGACCGGCCACGTTCGAAACGGGATCCTGTTCATCGGGAGGGGTCTGGCGTACCGCAAAACGGAGGAAACGGACCTCCTACGGTCGAAATGGGGGTCCTATTGATCGGGAGGGGTGTGGCATACCGCAAAACGGACGAAACAGACTTGTGTTGGAGCGCTACGGTCAAAACGGGGGTCCTGTTCATCGGGAGGGGTGTGGCGTACCGCAAAACGGGACTCCACGGGATACTGTTCATCTCCACCGTCGACCCCCTCCAGCCTCCACGAGCTACTGTTCATCCACCGTCGACCTCCTCCAGCCTCCACCTGCGACTGTTCATCCACGGGCTCCTGTTCATCCAGTCTCCACCGCGCGCTACTCCACCGGCTACTGTTCAACCAGCCCTCTCCGCGGGCTCCTGTTCAACCACCCCTCCACGGGCTACTGTTCATCCTGCCCTCCACCGTCTACTGTTCATCCAGCCCTCCATGGGGTGGTCCTGTTCATCCAGCCCTCCATGGGGTCCTGTTCATCCAGCCCCAACCGGCTCGATCGATCGGGGTCCTGTTCATCCAGAGGCAACACCACGGGGTCCTGTTCATCCACCCCCACCGGGAACTGTTCATCCAACCCCACCCCCCCCGCAACGCTCACTGTTCATCCAGAGGCAGCATCGATCGGCTTCAGTTAGCAGCAGTAGCGAAGGAATTGCTCGATCGGGTTCAGTTAACAGCCATCGATCGATCGCTCGAGTTCAGTAACGCGTAGCCTGCAGTGCAATCGCTCGGGTTCAGTTAGAGCCCAACGCCTCGCTCGGGTTCAGTTTGAGCCAACGCCTCGCACACACGCGCGTACGTGTACGAGAGAAACGCGCATCGCTCGGCCCCTGACCTCCCACCGTAACCGGGAACTCCCCGAAATTTCCTCGCCCTCGCTTCTACCATGGTTTTTTCCGTCATGGACGGCCCAAAGAATGTCATGCAGCTGCGTCTCCGGCCCGCCCAGGACGAAAAGCCCATTTTCTGTCATGATTTTTTGTCATAGAAGTAGGAGCCCACCACATCTATGATGATACCGGGTTTTGTCACAACTATCATCATAGAAGTGTCATATGTATGACAGAATTTTTTTTCGTTCGGCCCAAAATGTCACGAATGTGTCTTTTTTTGTAGTGGTTCCGTCAGCACGACAACGTGATGACGGTGATGATGTTGCTACCGACGCAGGCTTCGCCTAAGCACCACTACGATATGATCGAGGTGGATTACAGTGGAGGGGGCATCGCATACGGCTTGGAACAATCAACTTGTGTGTCCTAGGGTGCCCCCTGCCCCCGTATATAAAGGAGCAAGGGGGGAGGCCGGCCGGCCCTTGCAGGGCGCGCCAAGAGGAGGAGTCCTCCTAGTAGGAGTAGGACTCCCCTTTCCTACTCCTACTAGGAGGGGGAAAGGAAGGAGGAGAGGGAGAAGGAAAGGGGGGCGCCCCCCTTCCCTAGTCCAATTCGGACCAGAGGGGGAGGGGGCGCGCGGCCTACCTTGGCCGGCCCTCTCTCTCTCCACTAAGGCCCATGTGGCCCATTACTTCCCCCCCGGGGGGGGGGGGGTTCCGGTAACCCTCCGGCACTCCGGTTTTCTTCGAAATCACCCAGAACACTTCCAGTATCCGAATATAGTCGTCTAATATATCAATCTCTATGTGTCGACCATTTTGAGACTCCTTGTCATGTCCTTCATCACATCCTGGACTCCGAACTACCTTCGGTACAACAAATCACATAAACTCATAATACCGATTGTCACCTAACGTTAAGCGTGCGGACCCTATGGGTTCGAGAACTATGTAGACATGACCGAGACACGTCTCCGGTCAATAACCAATAGCGGAACCTGGATGCTCATATTGGCTCCTACATATTCTACGAAGATCTTTATCGGTCAAACCGCATAAAAACATATGTTGTTCCCTTTGTCATCGGTATGTTACTTGCCCGAGATTCGATCATCGGTATCTCAATACCTAGCTCAATCTCGTTACCGGCAAGTCTCTTTACTCATTCCGTAATGCATCATCGCGCAACTAACTCATTAGTTGCATTGCTTACAAGGCTTATAGTGATGTGCATTACTGAGAGGGCCCAGAGATACCTCTCCGACAATCGGAGTGGCAAATCCTAATCTCGATCTATGCCAACTCAACAAGTACCATCGGAGACACCTGTAGAGCACCTTTATAATCACCCAGTTACGTTGTGACGTTTGGTAGCACACAAAGTGTTCCTCCGGTAATCGGGAGTTGCATAATCTCATAGTCATAGGAACATGTATAAGTCATGAAGAAAGCAATAGCAGTAAACTAAAATGATCAAGTGCTAAGCTAACGGAATGGGTCAAGTCAATCACATCATTCTCCAAATGATGTGATCTCGTTTATGAAATTACAACTCATGTCTATGGTTAGGAAACATAACCATCTTTGACCAACGAGCTAGTCAAGTAGAGGCATACTAGTGACACTCTGTTTGTCTATGTATTCACACATGTATTATGTTTCCGGTTAATACAATTCTACCATGAATAATAAACATTTATCATGAAATAAGGAAATAAATAATAACTTTGTTATTGCCTCTAGGGCATATATCCTTCAGCTTCTTCTGCTCGTTCCTCACCTTCTGCAAGGTACAACCCCACCATCTCACGCCGAACACGGTGGTGCTGCTCTCCGCCTTCGTCGCCCTGTGCGAGGGCTATCTCAGTGTGCTCCCCACCCTCGAGCTCTGGGGGGGAGCTCTTCTTCCTCAAACTCGGCACCGCCGCCAAGGATGAGGTGGCCTAGTGCGGGGCCTGCGTCGCGGTGCGGCGCTCGGGTTCCGGGGTCCGCTTCCCGACCCTCGCCTTGATGCAGTCGGCCAAGCTGTGGAAGAAGTCGTACTTCTACGTCGAGAACATCCACTTGGCGAGGGACTATGTCAACCTGCCGGCTTACATAGCCGGCCCGCCTGCCGAGCCCTGCATCGACTGGCAGTTTCGGCAAAAGAAGTTGTCGGCCGCCTCCTCCGCCGCTCTCACCCCGCTCCAGGAGATGATGGAGGAGGAGGGCCTCATGGCCTCAGACTTGCTGACCGCCTTCGTGGCGTGCCGGGTGCTGCCCCTCCAAGCCCAGCCCCACCTCATCAGCAATATGAGTGGGCGCCGGGACCCATGCCGGATGTGTACCAAGGAGCTACCGGACGTGGAGGTGGTCCGGCTGGTCAACTTCTTCTCCAACTGCAAGTCGTCGAACACAGAGTGGCGGTTCGGCAAGGAGCCGTACAGCCGTGCGAACCCGCCGCCTGTGGTGAGTCTTCTAGATCTTCTGTCTTCATTATTTCAAATTTGTTCTGGCCGCCTGACCACTCGACTGCGGAGCAGCGTTTCTCGGTCTAGACGGCAGATGGCGCGCTGGCCCCAGGTCACCAGTACCAGGAGGACCGGGCGGAGAGTGACGCGGACGACCCCGAGCTGGGGGCGGCCGCCATGGAGGAGGACGACGCCGTAGGAGGCTGCGGCGAAGGAGCAGGCGGCTCCTCAGGAGGCGGCCTCGGGGAGTGGCCGGATGACGACGAGGAGGTCGACGAGCCGCGCCGTATTCGTGGCACCGACAAGACGGGCGCTGGCTCCTTGGCCGCGCCGACTGCAATAGGCAGCACACCGAAGTGTCGAGCCAGCGCCGGGCTGTATGGCAGTCGGCCCAAGAAGCCCAAGTCCTCAATCGCCGCAACCAAGCGGCAAGAGGGCGCCGCGAAGGCGGCCCTCCTCCAAAAGGCCCCAAAGCGGCTCCCGCTGGTGTCCGGGTAAGTGCCTTGATTCTCTTCGTGTTTCTGTTTTGCGTTTGCTTTTCTTCTTCTTCCAAACCTCTTATTCTCCTTTTCTTATCTGGTTGAGCAGGGCCCCACTTTCTCTCTCGCGGGCCCTGTCTGGCTCAATGATTGGGCCTGCAGACAACCCCGCGAGACCCCATCGCGTGGACCCGCTCGCCGCCCTTAAGGAGGCGACGGAGAGGAACGTGCGGGAGGTGTGGGAGGAGCAAGAGGCCACGGCCCGGGAGAAGGCGGAGGCCGACGTGGCGGCTAAGGAACAGGCGGCCGCGGCTGCCAAGAAGCAGGAGGAGGAGTCCCGCAGCCGGGCTCTAGAGCCCGTCGTCCCGCAGCACACGGTTCCGCAGGCGCCGACTGGAGGAGTCGGTGGCAACCAGCTGGCCCTGGAGAGGGGAGGAGGAGGCCCCGTTATCTTGGAGGCGGGGGCGCCTCCGCACGCGCCGACTGCCGACGTGCCGGGTAATCGGCCTGAGGTGCCGCTGTCTGGCGGCGAATTGGTGGTGGGGCCGACTCCTACGACTCGTTCTCCAATGCGCCGGCCTCCGGAGAAGGTGGTCTCAGTGCCGCGGCCAATAGAGATCGGGGCCGCCAGCTCGTCGGCCCCTGACACTGAGGCCACCAATGGCGCCCCATCGGGTTGGACGTCTGGGGGCGACACATGTGTCTTGAATGTAGCTGCACAAGATGTCCAGGCCCAGTTCAACGCCCAAGGCACCACTCTCCAGCAATATACGCAGGAGTTCTTGGCGGCGCGGGCAGCCGTCCGGGTACGTTTCTTGCTTCTTATTCTTGTTTCTTGCAATCTTCTGTGGGGGCGCACCAGCGCAGCCACTTGGTGTAGCCCCCGAGTTCCCGGCCAGCTACTGAGCAGGCAGATCGGAACTTCAAGTTAGTTCCGAGTGCTGACTTGTCTTTTCTCGTTCTTGCTTTCGTTGCAGGACTATCACAACATCCGCGTGGCCGCCTACAACTCCAAGTCCAGGAGCTAGCCAAGCAGACCGCCGACCTGAACCAGAGCCGGAGTAAGTATCCTGTCTTCCTTCTCACGGGGGCGCTGATGACCCACAAGTGTAGGGGATCTATCATAGCTTTTGTGATAAGGTAATGCTAAGCAGTTTTCAGTAAGGTATTCTCTGCAAGCACTGAAATTATCAGTAACAAATAGTTTTGTGATAAGTTAATTTGTAATGAGTAGCAAGTAATAAAAGTAAATAAGGTGCAGCAAGATGGCCCAATCCTTTTTGTAGCAAAGGACAAGCCTGGACAAACTCTTATATGAAGGAAAGCGCTCCAGAGGACACATGGGAATTATTGTCAAGCTAGTTTTCATCACGTTCATATGATTCGCGTTCGGTACTTTGATAATCTGATATGTGGGTGGACCGGTGCTTGGGTGCTGTCCTTAATTGGACAAGCATCCCACTTATGATTAACCCCCATTGCAAGCATCCGCAACTACAACAGAAGTATTAAGGTAAACCTAACCATAGCATGAAACATATGGATCCAAATCAGCCCCTTACGAAGCAACGCATAAACTAGGGTTTAAGTTTCTGTCACTCTAGCAACCCATCATCTACTTATTACTTCCCAATGCCTCCCTCTAGGCCCAAACAATGGTGAAGTGTCATGTAGTCGACGTTCACATGACACCACTAGAGGGATGACAACATGCATCTCATCAAAATATCGAACGAATACCAAATTCACATGACTACTAATAGCAAGACTTCTCCCATGTCCTCAGGAACAAACGTAACTACTCACAAAGCATATTCATGTTCATAACCAGAGGGGGTATTAATATGCATAATGGATCTGAACATATGATCTTCCACCAAGTAAACCAACTAGCATCAACTACAAGGAGTAATCAACACTACTAGCAACCCAAAGGTACCAATCTAAGGTTTGGATACAAAGATTGGATACAAGAGATGAACTAGGGTTTGAGATGAGATGGTGCCGGTGAAGATGTTGATGGAGATTGACCCCCTCCCGATGAGAGGATCGTTGGTGATGACGACGGTGATGATTTCCCCCTCCCGGAGGGAAGTTTCCCTGGCAGAACAGCTCTGCCGGAGCCCTAGATTGGTTCCGCCAAGGTTTCGCCTCGTGGCGACGGAGTTTCGTCCCGTGAGCTTGCTTATGATTTTTTCCTCGACGAAAGACCTCATATAGCAGAAGATGGGCATCGGAGGGCCACCATGGGGTCCATGAGGCAGGGGGCGGGCCCAGAGGGTAGTGCGCGCCCCCACCCTCGTGGCCAGGGTGTGGCCCCCCTCTGGAACTTTGTCTGCTCAGTATTTTTATTAATTCCAAAAAGGACTTCCGTGAAGTTTCAGGACTTTTGGATCTGTGCAGAATAGGTCTCTAATATTTGCTCCTTTTCCAGCCCAGAATCCCAGCTGCCGGCATTCTCCCTCTTCATATAAACCTTGTAAAATAAGAGAAAATAGGCATACTTTTTGTAACATAATGTGTAATAACAGCCCATAATGCAATAAATATCGATATAAAAGCATGCTGCAAAATGGACGTATCAACTCCCCCAAGCTTAGACCTCGCTTGTCCTCAAGCGAAAGCCAAAATTGAAAAATATGTCCACATGTTTAGAGATAGAGGTGTCGATAAAAATAAAATACGGACATGAGGGCATCTTGATCATTCTTAGAGCAGCAACATAGGCCATGTCTGATTGGCATTCAAGTCTGTCTTCCATTGCTTGAAAAGGCCTAGCACCGTAAGTAGCAATTGGCTATGTCCAAACTCAAACGTCGTATTTTATCTAAGCACACGAGTCGTAATAAGGAAAGAAGACATAAGAATGGGAAGTATCCGCTAGTTATAACGTAGTATAAAGAGAGCTATTTCATGGATCTTGGTCACAATAAAAAGATATATATATATATATTGTCATATGATCTCTTATGCTAAAGTAACAATTCAATCACAACTTCAAGTATGAATCATAAACTTTATTGAAAACTAACAAACTATAATCTCAGTCATTGAAGCAATTGCAATTTATCATAACAACCGAAAGAGTCAATATAAGAGCTTTTCAGCAAGTCCACATACTCAACTATCATTTAGTCTTTCACAATTGCTAACACTCATGCAATATTTATGGGCATGGAGTTTTAATCGGACACAGAGAAAGATAGGGGCTTATAGTTTTGCCTCCCAACATTTTACCTCAAGGGTAATGTCAACAATAATAGCTCATGCAGACTCACATCCAATTAGCTATATGTATCTGGATCTTTCCAACACATTGTGCTTGCCAAAGGATAAAATGTAAAAAGGAAAGGTGAATATCACCATGACTCTTTGCATGAAGTATAAGACAAGAATAAAACATAGGCCCTTCGCAGAGGGAAGCGGAGGTTGTCATGCACTTTTATGGTTGGATGCACGAAATCTTAATGCAAAAGAACGTCACTTTATATTGCCACTTGTGATATGGACCGTTATTATGCAGTTCGTCGCTTTTATTTCTTCCATATCACAAGATCGTATAAAGCTTATTTCTCCACATTAATAAGTCATACATATTTAGAGAGCAATTTTTATTGCTTGCACCAATGAAAACTTACTTGAAGGATCTTACTCAATCCATAGGTAGATATGGTGGACTCTCATGGAAAAACAGGTTTAGGGATATTTGGAAGCACAAGTAGTATCTCTACTTGGTGCAAAGAAATTGGCTAGCATGAGAGGGAAAGGCAAGCTCAACATGTTGGATGATCCATGACAATATAATTTATCTCAGATGAAAGAAAACATAACCCATTACGTTGCCTTCCTTGTCCAACGTCAACTCCTTAGCATGTCATACTTTAATGAGTGCTCACAATTATAAAAGATGTCCAAGATAGTATATTTATATGTGAACCTCTCTTTCTTTATTACTTCCTATTAATTGCAATGATGACCAAAACTATGTTTATCAACTCTCAACAACTTTTATTCATCGTACTCTTTATATGTGAGCTCATCACTCTCCATAAGATCCATATGATCTCTTTATTTCGTTTTATTTCTTCTCTTTTATTTTATTCCCTCAAGATCATAGAAAAATAATCAAGCCCTTGACTCAACACTAATCTTTATTATATATAGCTCACGGACTCGATTACATAGGAAGATCATAAAGCAAAACTCACAACTAGATCATACTAAAACTTTATTCTACTAGATCAAGATATTATCAAAAGGATCGAACTAAGTAAAATGGTAAAGATAGAAGTGATGGTGATACGATACCGGGGCACTCCCCCAAGCTTGGCAGTTGCCAAGGGGAGTGCCCATACCCGATGCCCAGTTCTTCTTTGTTGGTGAAGAAGGTGTTGGTGATGATGGGTAGTCGCACATCGAGCGTAAGATATCCTCCAATTTTCGGATAATGCCCTTGAGTGCGATGATATGCTCCTTCAACAAAATATTTTCACTTGTGAGATACTTGTTTTGAATGCAAGCTAACTCAATCATCTTGAAAGCTTCAATCTCCGTTGGGGTAAAGAGATTGTGGTGAGGTTGAAGGATGTCTTCTTCTGCTACTACTGGAACTTGATCCCCCATGGCCTTCTTGATCCCATCATCCTTGTTGATCTCTCCAGGTTCTTCTCTCTTCATCTCTATCTTCATCAGCCAAGCATCGTTGCCCTCATTGTTGGAGGAAGAGGGAGACGACATGATGCTTGGCCTTGACAACCCTGGCAGAAAACAACTTGAAACAAGAACAGGAGATTTTTGCGTGATACAGTGGTCAAAACCTTTGGGAGATTATATAGTGAATTTTTACCGACCAAAAGAAGTATCATGCAAGAAAACGAAGTCCGGAGGGCACACGAGGTGCCCACGAGGCAGGGGGTAGGGCACGCCCTCCACCCTCGTGGAAGCCCCGTGTCCTTTATGGTCTGCTTCTTAATTTCCTATTTTTCTAAATATTCCAAAACATAGAAAAATTGCCATTAGAACTGTTTTGGAGTCGGTTTACTTACCGTACCACATACCTATTCCTTTTCGGAGTCCGAAATGTTCTGGAAAGTGTCCCTTATGTATTCCTCCGGGGTTACAGTTTCAATAATATTAGTTTCAACATTTACGGGATTACCTGAGATATAATGTTTGATTCTTTGACCGTTCACCACCCTCGGATATGTGCCTTCGAAGTTGTTGATTTTTATGGCACCGGAACGATAGACCTCCTCGATGACGTAAGGGCCTTCCCATTTAGAGGGAAGTTTTCCTGCAAAAAATCTTAAACGAGAGTTGTATAGAAATACATAATCACCTACATTAAACTCACGCTTTTGTATCCTTTTGTCATGCCATCTTTTAACTTTTTCTTTAAACAGCTTGACATTTTCATAAGTCTGGGTTCTCCATTCATCAAGTGAGCTAATGTCAAATAACCTCTTCTCACCGTCAAGTTTAAAGTCATAGTTGAGCTCTTTAATAGCCCAATATGCCTTATGTTCTAATTCAAGAGGTAAGTGACATGCTTTAGCATACACCATTTTATACGGAGACATACCCATAGGATTTTTATATGCAGTTCTATAAGCCCATAATTCATCATCAAGTTTCTTGGACCAATTCTTCCTAGATCTATTAATAGTATTTTGCAAAATTAATTTGAGCTCTCTATTGCTAAGTTCTACTTGGCCACTAGACTGTGGGTGATAAGGAGATGCAATTCTATGCTTAACATCATACTTAGCAAGCATTTTACGAAAGGCACCATGAATGAAGTGTGAACCACCATCAGTCATTAAATATCTAGGGACTCCAAACCTTGGAAAAATAACTGCTTTAAGCATCTTAATAGAGGTGTTATGATCAGCACTACTAGTTGGAATAGCTTCTACCCACTTAGTAACGTAATCAACAACAACTAAAATATGTGTATACCATTAGAGGAAGGAAAAGGTCCCATATAATCAAAGCCCCAAACATCAAATGGTTCAATAACAAGTGAATAATTCATAGACATTTCTTGACGTCTACTAATATTACCAATTCTTTGACATTCATCACAAGACAAGACAAACTTACGGGCATCCTTGAAGAGAGTAGGCCAATAAAAACCAGATTGCAATACCTTGTGTGCAGTTCTATCTCCAGCATGGTGCCCTCCATAGGCTTCAGAGTGACACTTTCGTAGGATCTGTTCCTGTTCATGCTCAGGTACACAACGTATAATAACACCATCTACTCCTTCTTTATAAAGATGTGGGTCATCCCAAAAGTAATGTCTCAAATCATAGAAGAGCTTTTCTTTTGCTGGTATGTGAAACTAGGTGGTATAAATTTAGCAACAATATAATTAGCATAATCAGCATACCATGGAGTAGTACGAGAAGCATTTATGACATTTAATTGTTCATCAGGAAAGCTATCATCAATAGGTAGTGGGTCATCAAGAACATTCTCTAACCTAGACAAGTTGTCTGCAACAGGGTTCTCAGCTCCCTTTCTATCAATAATATGCAAATCAAATTCTTGAAGCAAGAGAACCCATCTAATAAGTCTAGGTTTAGCATCTTTCTTTTCCATAATATATTTAATAGTAGCATGATCAGTGTGAATAGTTACTTTAGAATCAACAATATAAGGTCTGAACTTATCACAAGCAAATACAACTGCTAAAAATTCTTTTTCAGTAGTAGCATAATTTCTTTGAGCATTGTCTAGAGTCTTACTAGCATATTGAATAACATTTAATTCCTTATCAACTCTTTGTCCTAGAACAGCCCCTACAACATAATCACTAGCATCACACATAATTTCAAAGGGTAGATTCCAATTAGGAGGTTGAATAATAGGTGCAGAAATCAAGGCTTTCTTAAGTATTTCAAATGCTTCTACACAATCATCATCGAAGACAAAAGGAATATATATTTGTAATAGGTTAGTCAGAGGCTGAGAAATTTTTGAGAAGTCCTTAATGAACCTCCTATAAAAACTGACATGACCAAGGAAACTTCATATACCTTTGATGTCCTTGGGACACGACATCTTTTCAATAGCGTCACCCTTAGCTTTATCAACTTCAATACCTCTTTTAGAAATTTTATGCCCCAAGACAATACCTTGATTAACCATAAAGTGGCACTTCTCCCAGTTTAAGACAAGATTACTTTCTTCACATCTCTGCAAAACTCAATCAAGGTTTCTCAAGCAATCATCAAAAGAGGATTCATAAACGGAGAAATCATCCATGAAAACCTCACAAATCTTTTCACAAAAGTCAGAGAATATAGCCATCATGCATCTTTGCAAGGTAGCAGGTGCATTACATAAACCAAAAGGCATACGTCTGTAAGCAAAAGTACCGAAAGGGCAAGTAAAAGTGGTCTTTGCTTGATCATCAGCTTACACAGGTATTTGAGAGAAGCCAGAGTAACCATCTAGAAAGCAAAAATGTGTATGTTTGGATAATCTTTCTAGCATTTGATCAATGAAAGGCAAAGGGTAATGATCCTTTTTAGTAGCTTTATTTAATTTGCGGAAATCAATTACCATTCTATATCCTGTAATAATTCTTTGCGGGATTAATTCATCTTTATCTTTAGGAACTACAGTAATACCTCCCTTCTTAGGGACACAATGGACAGGACTTACCCACTGACTATCAGCAACAGGATAAATTATACCTGCCTCAAGGAGCTTTAATATTTCCTTTCTTACCACTTCTTTCATCTTAGGATTTAGCTATCGTTGGTGATCAATAACTGGTTTGGCGTCTTTCTCCAAATTTATTTTGTGTTGACATAGAGTGGGACTAATGCCCTTAAGATCATCAAGACTATATCCAATAGCAGCACGGTGCTTCTTTAGAGTTTTCAATAATTTTTCTTCCTCCTTCTCTGAAAGGTTAGCACTAATAATAACATGATATATCTTCTTTTCATCAAGATAAGCATACTTAAGAGTATCAGGTAAAGGTTTAAGCTCAAACACGGGGTCAGCCTTGGGTGGAGGAGGATCCCCTAGGATTTCAATAGGCAAGTTGTGTTTCAGAATAGGTCCCTGTTTAAAGAATACTTCATCTATTTCCCTTCTTTCATTCATGAACTTACCATTTTCATGGTCTAGCAAATATTGTTCTAAAGGATCAGTAGGAGGCACGACAATAGAAGCAAGACCAATAATTTCATCTTTGCTAGGCAATTCCTCATCACGGGATTTTCTACGAAAATTAGCAAAATTAAACTCATGAGACATATCCCCTAAACCAACAGAAACAATATCCTTATTGCAGTCTATCTTAGCATTAACAGTATTCAAGAAGGGTCTACCAAATATAATGGGACAAAAGCTATCTTGTGGGGAACCAAGAACAAGAAAATCAGCAGGATATTTAACCTTCCCACACAAGACTTCAACATCTCTAACAATCCCAATTGGTGAAATAGTATCTCTATTGGCAAGCTTAATGGTAACATCGATATCTTCTATCTCAGCAGGTGCAATATCATGCCTAATTTCTTTGTATAAGGAATGAGGTATTGCACTTGCACAAGCACACATAACACATAAGGCATGATAGCAATGATCTCCTACTTTAACAGAAATAACAAGCGTGCCTACAATAGATCTATGTTTATTTTTAGCATCAGGTCTAGCAATTCTAGCAGTCTCATCACAGAAGTAAATAACATGCCCATCAATATTATCGGCCAAGAGATCTTTAACCATAGAAATATTAGGTTCAACTTTAACTTGCTTAGGGGGTTTGTGTGTCCTTATATTACTTTTGTTGACTACAGTTGAAACTTTATCATGATCCTGTATTCTAACAGGGAAAGGTGCAACTACATTTACTTCAATGGGAGGATTATATTTAGACCACTTCTCCTTAGGGAGATCAACATGAGTAGCAAAGGATTCACAGAAAGAAGCTACTATCTCAGAGTCAAGTCCATATTTAGTGCTAAATTCACGAAAAGCATCGGTATCCATAAAAGATTTAACACAATCAAACTTAGGTGTTATACCCGACTCCTTACCTTCCTCGAGGTCCCAATCTTCAGAGTTGCATTTAATTCTTTCCAATAAATCCCATTTGAATTCAATAGTCTTCATCATAAAAGATCCACTACAAGAAGTATCAAGCATGGAGCGATTACTGAGAGAAAGCCGAGCATAAATTTTTTGAATAATCATTTCTCTTGAGAGCTCATGATTGGGGCATGAATATAACATTGACTTAAGCCTCCCCCAAGCTTGAGCGATGCTTTCTCCTTCGTGAGGCCAAAAATTATGTATATAATTACAATCACGATGAACAAGATGCATAGGATAAAACTTCTGGTGAAATTCCAATTTCAATCGCTTGTAGTCCCATGATCCCATATCATCACATAGCCTATACCATGTCAATGCCTCTCCCTTCAATTATAAAGGGAAGACCTTCTTCTTGATAACATCATCGGGCGTACCCGCAAGCTTAAATAATCCACAAACTTCATCCACATAGATTAAGTGTAAATCAGGATGCAATGTTCCATCTCCTGTAAAAGGATTAGCTAGCAGTTTCTCTATCATACCTGAAGGGATTTCAAAGTAAACATTTTCAGTAGGTTCAGTAGGTTGAGGAGAAACTCTTTGCTCTACTGGTCGGGGTGAAGATACCCCAAACAAGCCCCTCAACAGATTATGTTCCATAGTAATAAGTGACTATAAATTTCAGCACACTATATAAATTTTCCTTACCAAATTCCACCTACCAAAGGCGCTTCACTCCCCGGCAACGGCACCAGAAAAGAGTCTTGATGACCCACAAGTGTAGGGGATCTATCATAGCTTTTCGATAAGTAAGAGTGTCTAACCCAACGAGGAGCAGAAGGAAATGATAAGCAGTTTTCGGTAAGGTATTCTCTGCAAGCACTGGAATTATCAGTAACAAATAGTTTTGTGATAAGTTAATTTGTAACGAGTAGCAAGTAATAAAAGTAAATAAGGTGCAGCAAGATGGCCCAATCCTTTTTGTAGCAAAGGACAAGCCTGGACAAACTCTTATATGAAGGAAAGCGCTCCCAAGGACACATGGGAATTATCATCAAGCTAGTTTTCATCACGTTCATATGATTCGCGTTCGGTACTTTGATAATCTGATATGTGGGTGGACCGGTGCTTGGGTGCTGTCCTTAATTGGACAAGCATCCCACTTATGATTAACCCCCATTGCAAGCATCCGCAACTACAACAGAAGTATTAAGGTAAACCTAACCATAGCATGAAACATATGGATCCAAATCAGCCCCTTACGTAGCAACACATAAACTAGTGTTTAATTTTCTGTCACTCTAGCAACCCATCATCTACTTATTACTTCCCAATGCCTCCCTCTAGGCCCAAACAATGGTGAAGTGTCATGTAGTCGACATTCACATGACACCACTAGAGGGATGACAACATGCATCTCATCAAAATATGGAACGAATACCAAATTCACATGACTACTAATAGCAAGACTTCTCCCATGTCCTCAGGAACAAACATAACTACTCACAAAGCATATTCATGTTCATAATCAGAGGGGTATTAATATGCATAATGGATCTGAACATATGATCTTCCACCAAGTAAACCAACTAGCATCAACTACAAGGAGTAATCAACACTACTAGCAACCCAAAGGTACCAATCTGAGGTTTGGATACAAAGATTGGATACAAGAGATGAACTAGGGTTTGAGATGATATGGTGCTGGTGAATGATACGCCCATTTTGCATTATGCTTTTATATCGATATTTATTGCATTATGGGCTGTTATTACACATTATGACACAATACTTATGCCTATTCTCTCTTATTTTACAAGGTTTACATGAAGAGGAGAATGGCGGCAGCTGGGATTCTGGGCTGGAAAAGGAGCAAATATTAGAGACCTATTCTGCACAGCTCCAAAAGTCCTGAAACATCACGGAAGACGTTTTCAGAATATATAAAAAATACTCAGCGGAAGAGATTCACCAGGGGGGCCACACCCTGCCCACGATGGTGGGGGGCGCGCCCTACCCCCCTAGGTGCACCCCTACCTCGTGGGCCCCCTGGTGGCCCTCCGGTGGCCATCTTCTGCTATATGAAGTCTTTCGATGGGAAAACAATATGAAGCCATCTTCTCGGACGAAACTCTGCCGCCATGAGGCGGAACCTTGGCAGAACCAATCTAGGGCTCCGGCAGAGCTGTTCTGCCGGGGAAACTTCCCTCCCGGAGGGGGAAATCATCGCCATCGTCATCACCAATGCTCCTCTCATCAGGAGAGCGCATTCTCCATCAACATCTTCATCAGCACCATCTCCTCTCAAACCCTAGTTCATCTCTTGTATCCAATTCTTGTCTCCAAGTCCGGGATTGGTGCTAGTAGGTTGCTAGTAGTGTTGATTACTCCTTGTAGTTGATGCTAGTTGGTTTATTTGGTGGAAGATCATATGTTCAGATCCTATATGCATATTAATACCCCTCTGATTATGAACATGTTTATGCTTTGTGAGTAGTTACGTTTGTACCTGAGGACATGGGAGAAGTCTTGCTATTAGTAGTCATGTGAATTTGGTATTCGTTCGATATTTTGATGAGATGTATGTTGTCTCTCCTCTAGTGGTGTTATGTGAACATCGACTACATGACACCTGACCATTATTTGGGCCTAGAGGAAGGCATTGGGAAGTAATAAGTAGATGATGGGTTGCTAGAGTGATAGAAGCTTAAACCCTAGTTTATGCGTTGCTTCGTAATTAAGGGGCTGATTTGGATCCATATGTTTCATGCTATGGTTAGGTTTACCTTAATACTTTTGTTGTAGTTGCAGATGCTTGTAATAGAGGTTAATCATAAGTGGGATGCTTGTCCAAGTAAGGACAGTACCCAAGCACTGGTCCACCCACATACCAAATTATCAAAGTACCGAACGCGAATCATATGAGCGTGATGAAAACTATCTTGATGATATTCCCATGTGTCCTCGGGAGTGCTTTTCTCTATATAAGAGTTTGTGTAGGCTTGTCCTTTGCTACAAAAAGGATTGGTCCACCTTGCTGCACTTTATTTACTTTTGTTACTTGTTGCTCATTACAAATTATCCTATCACAAAACTATCTGTTACCACTTGTTTCAGTACTTGCAGAGAATACCTTGCTGGAAACCGCTTATCATTTCCTTCTGCTCCTCGTTGGGTTCGACACTCTTACTTATCGAAAGGACTACGATAGATCCCCTATACTTGTGGGTCATCAAGACTCTTTTCTGGCGCCATTGCTGGGGAGTGAAGCGCCTTTGGTAGGTGGAATTTGGTAAGGAAAAATTTATATAGTGTGCTGAAATTTACTGTCACTTGTTACTATGGAAAGTAATCCTATGAGGGACTTGTTCGGGGTATCTTCACCCCGACCAGTAGAGCAAAGAGTTGCTCCTCAACCTACTGAAAATGAAAATGTCTGCTTTGAAATTCCTTCGGGTATGACAGAAAAACTGCTAGCTAATCCCTTTTTAGGAGATGGAGCAAAGCATCCTGATGAGTATCTAATATATGTGGATGAAGTTTGTGGATTATTTAAGCTTGCAGGTGTACCCAGAGATGTTGTTAAGAAGAAGGTCTTCCCTTTATCTTTGAAGGGAGATGCATCGACATGGTATAGGCTATGTGATAATATGGGGTCTTGGAATTACAAACGATTGAAATTGGAATTTCATCAGAAGTTTTATCCTATGCATATTGTTCATCGTGATCACAATTATATATATAATTTTTGGCCTTGCAAAGGATAAAGCATCACTCAAGCTTGGGGAGGCTTAAATCAATGTTATATTCATGCCCCAATCATGAGCTCTCAAGAGAAATGATTATTCAAAAAATTTATGCTCGGCTTTCTGATAGCAATCGCACCATGCTTGATACTTCTTGTGCAGGCTCTTTTATGATGAAGACTATTGAATTCAAATGGTATTTATTGGAAAGAATTAAACGCAACTCTGAAGATTGGGACCTCGACAAAGGTAAGGAGTCAGGTATGACACCTAGTTTTGATTGTGTTAAATATTTTATGGATACCGATGTTTTCCGTAAATTTAGCACTAAATATGGACTTGACTCTGACATAGTAGCTTCTTTCTGTGAATCTTTGGCTACTTATGTTGATCTCCCCAAGGAGAAGTGGTTTAAATATCATCCTCCCATAGAAGTAAAAATCGGTGCACCTATTAAAGTTGAAGAAAAGATTGTCACTTATAATGATCCTATTGTTCCTACTTCTTATGTTGAGAAACCACCTTTTCCTGTTAGTATAAAGGATCATGCTAAAGCTTCAACTGTGGTTCGTAAAAGCAATATTAAGACTTATACACCTCTTGAGCAAATTAAAGTTGAACCTAACACCGTGTTCACTTCTCGGACTCTGCCGAGAAGAGACCATCACGGTTACACACGCGGTTGATGCATTTTAATTAAGGTCAACTTCAGGTTTTCTACAACCGGACATTAACAAATTCCCATCTGCTCATAACTGCGGGCACGGCTTTCAAAAGTTCAAATCCCTGCATGGGTGTCCCAACTTAATTAGCCCATCACAAGCTCTCACGGTCAACGAAGGATATTCCTTCTAGAGGGAAGACCCGATCAGACTCGGAATCCCGGTTACAAGACATCCTCGACAATGGTAAAACAAGTCCAGCAACACCGCCCGAATGTGCCGACAAATCCCGATAGGAGCTGCACATATCTCATTCTCAGGGCACACTCAGATGAGCAGTCCGTACAACTAAAACCAGCCCTCGAGTTTCCCCGAGGTGGCGCTGCAAGGGGCTCTAGTTTGGACCAACACTCAGAGGAGCACTGGCCCGGGGGGGGGGTTAAAATAATGATGACCCTCGAGAGAGCGACTCCTAAGGGAAAAGTAGGTGGTGGTGAGGCAAATGGTAAAACCGAGGTTGGGCATTGCTGGAGGAGTTTTATTCAAGGCGAACTGTCAAGGGGTTCCCATTATAGCCCAACCGCGTAAGGAACGCAAAATCCGGGAACATAACACCGATATGATGGAAACTAGGGCGGCAAGAGTGGAACAAAACACCAGGCATAAGGCCGAGCCTTCCACCCTTTACCAAGTATATAGATGCATTAATTAAATAAGATATATTGTGATATCCCAACAAGTAAACATGTTCCAACAAGGAACAACATCTCCATGTTCCAACAAGGAACAAACTTCAATCCTCACCTGCAACTAACAACGCTATAAGAGGGGCTGAGCAAAGCGGTAACATAGCCAAACAACGGTTTGCTAGGACAAGGTGGGTTAGAGGCTTGGTTCAACATTATGGGAGGCATTATAAGCAAGTGGTAGGTATCGCAGCATAGGCATAGCAAAAGAGCGAGCAACTAGCAAGCAAAGATAGAAGTGATTTCGAGGGTATGGTCATCTTTCCTGAGATCCCGCAAGGAAGAAGAACGAGACCATGAAGAAGACAAACGGACGTAGTCGAACGGGTCCTCACAAACGCGACGTTAACGGAACCGACCCGGAGAAGCAACACCGTAAAGAAGCAAACAACATAGTAAAAAACCATCACATAATCATGGCATGATGCACAACCAAGTATGATGCATGTCCGGTTTAAATATGCATGGCATGGCAAAGTGCACAAACAACACTACAAGTTAAGTGGAGCTCAATATGCAACGTGTTGCATATTGACGGAACACCACATCAATTATTTAGTTCTCTCTCGTTTATGTACCCAACAATATTAAATGTTGTCAAACATGGCAAGAGGGTGAAGCAAAGTAAAACTACCTATCTAGTCAAGTTTAAATGAGGCCGGAAGCAACGAACAACAATTCTGGTAAATCCTCATATGCATATATTAGGTTTGGTACTGTTCTTCCCTAAACACAATTTTAGAGTTTTTAAACATGCAAAGAGATGCCACCATGATAAACTAGGCATTTTTATACCCCATTTACATATAAAGATTATTTAATTCGGAGCTACGGTTATTTAGTTATGAAATAAATCATTTTAACATGGCATAGGGGCAAATTAAATCAAACCGCACTTTAAACATTTTTAACATGGATGAAAGTTGCGAATTATTAAACTAGACAAAATTCTAAGCAACTTTCATATATAACTTGTTTTAATATGATGCACAGGTTGAGAGATAAAATATGCATGAACAACAGGGGGGTTTCTGAAAATCTGTAAAACACTGAATAAAAGAAAAAATCACTGATAGGGAAAAAAATAGAAGCGGGTCAAATCTGCTGGACTGGGCCAACAGAGGAGGAGGACTGGATTGGGTGCTCACATTGGGCCAAGCCCAGTCGGTGGATCTGGCCCAAGGGGCGGCTTGACAAGGCGGCACGGTCAACGCGCGGGCGGCCCAAGCGAACAGAGGCAGAGGCGTTCT